>NC_091516.1:42629052-42787722 GCF_947461875.1 Haliaeetus albicilla
GGCAGCTGCTGCCAGGGGATATTATTGGTTCCACAGGAGTAGTGAATTACCAAGTCAGGGGCAGTGAGGGATGCCCAGCAGCTCTCTTGCATCGCTGTCTAGTGCCTTATCATAGGGTCATGCTCCATGCTCTCGCAGCCTACCCTGAAGATCCTGATCATAAGTACAGTATCTTTTATAGAAAGCTTTGTGTGGACCACAATCAGTGTCTTAAGGAAACTGGTTTTGGTGGAAGTCGGTTTGTTTTTCTCAGCAGTTTAGGTCCTCTAAGGATCTTTGTCTATGTATAAATGCTAAAACCATCAGGAAAAATGGAGACATGTTCCTTTTGCTAAGAAATGTTTTGGTTGGATTATTCAGTATGGAGATGACCTAGGACCGCAGAGCTGCATATTTAATCACTCTTTAATGGGCACATCCAGCTAGATTTACCAGATAAACCAATGATCATGAAGTTGGAGGACAGTATACCGCACAGGAAAGATGGGAGATGTAACTTCTTGGAAATAAGAATAAAGAAATTACTTTTCCAGATGTGGCTTTGGTTAATGGAGCTTATCCTTATTCATACCTTTAATATCCTTGTTACAAAACAAGCACTTATTCTATAGATGTAGCTTACAAGGTAACACACGTTTCATCATATGGATCAAAATGGATGAGAAATGCAATGCAGTCACTTACATGTCTTAGCCACAAATTTGTCTCCATAATCTGATTGACTTCATCCTAGAAAGAAACACAGGCATGTACATCTTCACTCCATAAGTAAGTCAGTTACAGTATCCTGAGATGGCCACAAATTTATTCAATAAAAATGGAAACTAGAATTCCATATTAACCGATACCAGATTTCTTCTGGCTGTTTTCAGGGGGCTTACATATTGTGCACAGTCATGTGGAGCTCTACTGAAAAGTTTTTAAAGCTCTACTGGAAAATTATGCCCCACAAATATCAGACATACAAAGAGTTGCACTGTTTTGCCAGGCGCCTGAGTACAGGGAGAACACAAAACTTACATTTGTTCTGACCAGTACCGGAGGAATAAGGTTCTGCTGGTGGCTATATGTTTTGTTGGATTCAGTGTTTAAAAAGCTCTGTTTACACAGTATGGTACTGGTCAAGATTCAAGGAAAATGGCATCTGAACCACAGTGTTCGTGCATTTCTGTGCAAACCTGTAGAGCAGACGCACTCAACCAGAACTAAACTACATCACTGTTGGACTGAGACCTTCTTTTTACAGTCAATTGTTGCTATTGCCAACCAGTGATGAATCAGGAAGGTGCTGCAAGAGACACAAAAATAAAAGATGGATCCTGTTCTAATGAGCCTTCAGCCTAGAAGTATTCAGAAAGACTCATATTACATGTGTTTATGAATGCAAGCTGACATTCACAATGAAAATATCTGCAAGAATATTGCTTTGGGTGGTTCTCAGTTTTTAAGCATGTGGACTCAAAAAATTTAAGATATTTACAAGCCAAAGGTAGAAAATATTGCAGGTGAATTTTGAACATTTCATACTGAAGATAAAGCATGAAGATCATTTTGAAGGCCCTGTAGGGTTCCTGTCTACAGATTAAACTATGTAGGTTCTTGTAAAAATCATGACTCTTTCTTGGAAAATTCAGCTGATTTTCTTATGATGTTCCTTTTTTTCTCTGAAGACAGCACTCAGAGCCAGGGGCTGCAATGTGAGACAGAACTGCTGAAACCTGCCAAGCTACCTGTAACATGGAAACAAAATACTTTGACAAAGGAACTCTAAAAGGTGACAACTGCCTTCACCAGGAGGACTTACAATGCTTTCATTTATACTCTCAGATAACTTAGCTCCCTGGCTGCTGTTGAATATTGCTCCTCACTGTTTGCCTGTCATTTCATTATGGACTCAACTAGGCACCTCAGAATCAAAACTCAGCCTCTGTTCTGTGGACAATTTGCTTCACAGAGCAGAGTTCAGCAAGGGTTAAAGTCAGGTTTTGCTTCTTCCACAGTCCCTCTGCCCTGCCCAGCAGGTCTGCCACCTCAGACACACCCTTGTATACAGCGCACTCCAGAACACACAACATTCATTCCCAGCCCCACACTTTAAAACACCACTCTGCAGGCTGCACGCCTCTTATGTTGTTTTGAAACAAACAGACTGAAAAAGCATGCAAAAAAAGAGATTTTATCTCCTGTGACCACTGGGAAATGACACTGCCCCACAGGAGAACTAGGCCGCATTACCCAACATGGACACAGCCAGGTGTCTGTGGAGTGGACTAGCCTTGCAGAGAGCGGACTCGAACATTTGGTGCTGCTGCTCTGGGTGCCAGAGACTGCTGCCTGGAGTGGAGGGATTTGATGCTACAGAATAAGCAAATGAATCCATGTATTTCGAACTGCTCATTTGAGCAACTGAGCTGACGGAAAGAACAGCAGAGGTCTCAGCGTGTACACGTATGCACACATGACGATGTCAGCTATGAGAGTTGTAGGTGCAACCATCACAATTACATCTGCTGCTTTAGCAACTTGCGTGTGTTTGCAACCATCCCCAAATCTCAGCAGTATTCTGTAACGAGTCTTACCACATTTGTAAGCTGGGTAATGGCCACTTCAAAATACACTGTGACAGGATCAGACACATTTTCCACTGGCCTGATGAACTGGTTGTATTGGGAGAAGAGTTTGTGAAATAAACGTTCCTCTGATTCACAGGCTGTGGTATCTGTGTTAGTAAAGAACAGCAATGTCAGAGGTAAGGAAGAGGGAGAGAAGGTGCTGGATAACATATGAGTCCATGCTATATTTCTGGATCCTGTGCTTGTGACCATGTAATGAGCACAGAGAGAAGAGGGCTGCCAGTATGCTGTCAGCTGAAAGCATTCTCCCGCAGGATGTTGCCCACCACTCCCTGTCTCCTCAAAGTGTAAGGTAATGGCCTGAATGGAAGTGTCTCCTAAGCTAGATCTAGCTTATGGGCCTCCATTTGGCCCACCCGGATATCAGACCAAAGTAGAGTAAGGTGGTGTGAAGCAGAAAAAGAAATGTGGTGGATTTCATCTTTGGCAGTTTTATGGTAAAACAGAGTTTATGAAAAGCATAGCTACTTACTCAGAAAATAAAAGCCTGAGGCTGCAACTGCTGGATCAAAATCTATGTCAGGGACTCTGATTAGGTCATTATAATGATGCCTCCTATTCTCAAAAACTATGACTACATTTTATCCTCATGTTTGCCATTTCAGCTCTTTAGATAGCACAAGTTTTGCTCTGAAGGAAGTTAATTTAGTAAGTTCTGTAAGAAAAAAAGTGGAAATATTGCAATTTCATATAGAATAGCATGCACTTTTGTAATACAGAGCTGTTCTTTGGGAACAAACAGATCATAGCTGTAACTACCAGTCAATGCAGGACAGACCAGATGGCTTAAAGGGAATAAGGTATATGACAGACACTGAGCTGCCTCACTGCAGAGACAAGAAGAATGCTCTTAATCTGTTACATACAGCCCAAACCTGAAATTGTTATTTTCGCAGTGCTAAAGGCTACAGACTTTGATTTCAAAAGGAAAGATTAAATCATGTGGACTCTGGTGACATCAGCTTAGAAAAATAATTGCTATTTCAATGCACTACTATAATTCAGCACTTAAATTCAAAATAATTCATGAGACAAAGCTTTAGAACTTGCTCCTCATATTGAGCACAGCTGTGTTATCAAAGCTATAGGATGATGCCAAAGATATTACTGATACAACTGAGGAAAAATTAGTTTTTCAGATACATAGTCATTAAGTTTTTGTGTTAGTCCCAGACTGCAGTAGAACATGTCAGGAAAGCAATCATGCTAAGCCTTTATGACTGCAAATATTAAGCATAGAAGGGGTTTGTGTCGGGCAGCATGGTCTCTGGCACAGCATAGGACATAAACTTGCAACGGACATTTCCTTCAGTGAACATAAGGGCCTGTGGTTGCACAGGTGTCCTACAGGGAGATGCTTAGTCTCAGCACACTGCATTGTTTTCACGCTTAGGCCATACTTCCCCTGGTTTTGGGGGTGGGGGGTGCGGGGGGGAAGACATTTCTGCCTCTAAGGTGATACAAAGTATGCTCAGATTCAGAGGGTTATCACAATTAAAAGCTGAAATGTTGGTTACTGGTGACTTACATGTATGGAAAGAAAATTCTAGTAAAACTTCCATCATCCAGAGAATGTACATGAATGTCTGTAATGTTTAGATGTTTGTATATCATGTATTGTGCCATTCAAAGAAGAAATTGCAATTTCCTTTTCAGATTTCCTCAGCAACATCCATCACACTGTGACTAGAAGTACCCTACTGTGGGATCACAAGTTTCTTACCAAAGTCTCATAACTAAAGCTGGTAAGTCTAAACTCACGTTTCATTTAAAATTTTCCTACTGGCTTCTTAACAGAGACATGCTTTAAAGTAACAGAAACAGAAAAGTATTCAGGCCTTTCATTTTTATATTTGATTTAGAGATTCTTATCCCATTGGTGCTGCTTTAAGACAATGCCTTATGCCTTGCTAACACAAGCACTGTAATTCATACATGTCTTGGTCATCAGCAGAAGTGAGACTTTAAAAAAAGACATAGTGTCTTAAAAGCAAAAATCCTGCTGAACCTCAGTGAGACCTGTGCATGGAATCACTCCAGCATATTTAACTATAGATCACAAACAACAGGGAATAAAAATACATCAAGTTCTCACTTTTGAAGTGAGAGTACTGAATGTGCACATCTTTAGCCTGCATTATTTAAGCAATTGCAAAATTCAAGCACCAAATAAAATTACTAGAACTCCTATTTAATTTTCATTCTTTGCTAGAAATAGTTCATCAATTAGTTATCAAACCAAAATGAAGAGGTTTATATGTGAACACTAGTATTGGTTTAGCTCTCTTAGAATACTGTTGAAATGTTACAGATTTCAGGTTAGAAATAGCTGGTAGAAGATTTACATTGAATTCATTCAAGGAAAACAGAAGCAGAGACAGTGACTAGAAAATATTTTAAGAAACTAGTATCAAAGAGAGCCTACCTTTAATCAAGGATGTGAACACGAATGCCCACACACAGAAAGCAGGGTAACACCAACACAGCCACCTCTCAGAATGCATTGCTAGCAGCAGAATAGAGCTTCCTTTTGAGAAGAGAGGTTTGGGGAAAAAACAGAAGGCAAGAAGATAAGCCCCCTGGACGGTAAGTAGGCGGTACAAAGATGGATTTCAGTTTTGCGTTTGCAGCAAACTCTGCAGTCTGCTCAGCAGAGCAAAACCTTGCAGAGTTGCTTCCACTATCACGAGGCGAGGAGAGCTTATGCTGTGCAGAGAAGGGAGTCGGGCAGCATCCTATCAGGTGACTTTTCACGTTTCCAGTCTCCCGCACCCTTGCCTCTGGGGAATATATTAAGAGTGCAGGAGAGAGAGGAAGGCAAGACACAGGGCGGCCAGGATGGAGCGGGGGAGGAATTCACTCAGCCCTCCACCCACTGGTTAAAGAACACTCATCCAAAAGCAGTTGCTTTAGCTATTGCCTGGTGCTCACCTGGGTGAGTCCTTCAGAAAATGCAGAATGAAACAACTTCAGTTTCTTGGTTGAGGACTAATTCTGCAGCAGGAGAAATGGATGCTATATGGTTTTAACACCTCTACCAGAAATCATCCAAACATTGAAATAAACAGCATCATGTGATAGAATTGCTTGACAGTATTCTGAGTGAATAAATCTCAGGCAAGGAGATTCATTATTGCCATCTGAGAGGAACAACTAAGCATGTTAAATCCTTTCCTGACAGACAAGTCAGCTCACAACATCAATTTTTCTATCTTTTGTGTGTGTGTGTGTGTGTGTGTGTGCAGTGATTCCTGTGCCAGTATCCTGCTAGTGTGGAAATGGAGCAGTAGAATAAAGGAAAAATATTGGGTGCTGTTACAGAAGTACCTAACAGGCCAAGTTCACTGGGACACAGTGTTACTCTTAATCACAGAAGTTAAAAAAAAAAATGGAGATCATGATCCTGTAGAGATTAATGAGTGTTCACTCCTCAAGCATTCAGTATGCATGTCCTTGCAACAGGAACGCCTGAAAAGAATCTGTAGGCAAACGGTCTGAGAAACTGAAGGCCCTGTTTCACTGCAAGAGGAATGGAAGGCATCACAGGGTACTTGGTGCCATCGAGCCTCCCAGAAAGCAGCTCGGACAGTGAATCTCCTTTATGTGTGCTCAATCCAGCATGAACTAGTCTTACTGACTGGGTGAATGATTTGATCAAAACAGAAATGCTGCTGATTTCCAGGCAGTTACATTGTTGTGCAAGTGTGGAGTGAAGAGAAAAGCCATAAACAGAAAAAAGACGTCCTTCATACTGCATAATACAGAGGCAATGCTGCAGTTCAGGATAAGAAAGTGATTTGTCTTCTACACAAGTTGTTGTTAAAATATGGGTAGAAGGGAAGAGGTCTATCTGGAAGAAAGAGACTAAGGAATGAGTTGCCTTTATAGAGAAGATACTTGAAGTGGACAAAGTTGCCCATGGCAAGTTTTGAGGGATGAAAAGGCCATCTTGGAGGACTACTAACAGAAGCCCTACTCCACAGCTCACTGGAGTTGGGGAGCCTTGAGCAGAGAGATGACAAAAAATCAAACCACAAGAGTGTTTGGGGGGCTGGGAGTCATCCTGCACTCTCAAAAGCAGCAGAAAACTAAACATGGTTATAAGTGGAGACTGCAAGGCATGGCTTTGAGGCACATCTCCAAGCTGAAGTTAGATATAAATTCTCCTTACGAATGATTTTAAGATTAAAATGTGGGTTTCAGCATAGTGATTTTTCTTGTAAATTTCCATTTTGCCAATATTTTCCAAGGGAAAAAAGTAAAACCCACAACACCCACTTTGCTTTGTGTCTGGTTTTCCCAAGTTGCAATGTTTGTTAAAATCATGTTAACAGTTGAGGTCCATTACCTTGCAGTTCCTTCACCTTATCCAGTGAAGCTCATACTTCCTCCTTGAATTTATGCTGCCGTGGTGCACTGTGGCTAATAGAATTACGCAGCCATGTGGCATCACAGGATGCCTGTGGCTGGCTGTAGTCATGGCATATGCACACCTGTTAAAGTCCAGTGCTTGTAGAAAGATGACATATGGTAACATAGTCAGATGCAATTTGGAAACAAACTGACCCCAAATTAAAACGTTTTGACATTTCCAAACTTCTCGTTCTTCCAAGAAACTGACACGCCAGGGAATTGGGTGTGAGAAGTTAACATACCTTCAGACGCATATCTGGGTTAAACTGAAAGGTCTTCAGAGGTAAGAGTAATCAGTGCATTTCCCCTCCCAGTAGGAGGCCAGCTGGCAAGGTGATCCTTTCTGCCACACTTGAGGTAAAGAGCTGCTTTGTTTTGAGGAGGAAGGGACTGGGGAAGCCAGCTGAGTTAGGAGGCAATACCAATCATTCAGTGAGCAAATGGCAGGAGGGATTGTGCTACACCTGTCTTGCTGGTAGGATGCTGCTGGAGTGCATGCTGCCTTTGTGAAAGGCTGAAGAGGAAGGCAAAGTTCAAACCGGGCCATGACAAGTGGCTGATCAGGCATCCAGATGGAGGGTCCAGAGAGACCAGCTGAGGTACTGCCTCAGTGAGAAGGAAGCCAGCTGGAAGCGGAGCAAAAAGTTTGTGAATCACTGCTGCTAGGGGAGGTACCTAATTGAATCTAATATGAACTGGCCAAGGAAGGTGTCAACAAGCCAGGCTCAAACAGCAAGCACATACTGACAGGCTTTCACTCCTCCTTTGCCCTCCATGTATGGAAGAAGAGGCTGATTTAGTACCTTCACTTGTGCTTTTACTGTCCAAGAACATACTGACTCAGAGCAAAATCTCTGGCCTCCTTTCTTGAGGTGAAGTGGCTCAGGCAAAGAGGACAAGCAGCTTGCAGGGATGCACAAAATCTGCCCACTATAAAGGTTTCGAGCACATGGATGCACTTCACCACTGCAGCTTGACATTGTAAAAGTTGCATGGTGTTGACTGTGAAAAAAACATCGGGACCCATTTGGAGGGTTGCCTGTGTGCCCTGTAACTCTGGCTGAAGGCACACGCCCCAGTGCTATTGGCAATCCTAATGACAGATCCTGACTTTTGGAATGAATGGCTGATTTTTCCCTCTAGACCCAAGTAGTTCACTGCTGGAGAGCTATATCTGAATTGTCTGTAGGCCTTGATAATGCAATGGGTTCATATGCAGTGAGGCTGTGACAAACACCTTTTCCATGGTGAGCCACTCATGCCCTGACCACCTGCTGAAAAGCCAGGTGAACCCAGCGTGGGAGTTCACTTCCCAGCCCTGTTGACTGTTTGCTAACTGCCACTAGGCAAGTGAGTTTGCACCTAGGGGCTTGTGTTCCCTTTTCCATTGCTGGTCTAGAAGCACTGTGGGGAGATGAGCCACTTCTCACTGTTTTGTTGCTCAGGGTTACCTGTATATTTGCTTGTTATAGCTGCGCTGAAATAGCTGTGAAGATGGCTGGGATCTCAGCAGCGTTGCGTGTTAATGTCCACTCTGCTACTTACTGCTTTTGCAAGCAGACACCTGTTAAGGAAGCCATCAGCTTAGCTACAGCTCACTCCTATCTGGGTATTCACACACAGTGCTTCCCTGGCCATGGGACACCTACTGCTAATAAAAATGATGCCAAAGGAAACTGTAATGGGATAGTGAAAGTATCAGTATCACCATTTTACTGTCAGTTCTGTAGTCAATCTCAGATAGCTTGTGCATTAGCTAAGTTAAGGTAAAGAGGGAACTTGGTAAAGCTCACAGACGGGAGATTTCTGAAAGTGGGAGATGCTTTAATTGAGCAGACAAATGAAGGACAAGATCTAAAGGCTGGGACATGAAGCTGCATTGCAGGCTCTGAGTGATGAAGGAATAGTTTAGCTTGCAGAGGTTATTGGTTGGGACTAGTGCTTTTTTCTGTGCCTGTGCTGCCTGGACAATTCAGCTGCTTGTGAACACTGACATTTTATCTTAAAATGCTCTGTTCTGAATTCATGGCAGTTGGAGACTGTCACCTTCCAGGTCCTTCAAGGTAAGCGTAACCCGAGTTGAAATAAACTCCATAACCCCAGTTGAAATAAAGCAAGCTTTTTAACCACTCAAGACATTGCAGACCTTAGTCAGGGAGGCAGAGGCCATCTCTGAGACAACCCTCTGAGAGAAGTGTTCTATCTCAGCGAGCACTGGGCTCAAAGTGGAAATCACCAAGAGACATTTTTCACACAAGTAATTGGGCGAAATGGTCACAAAGATTTATGTCTTCTGGAGGCAAAACTTCAGAATCTATTAATTGTGTTGTCAGAGTTATCCTTCACTAACAAGTGTTAATCTATTACTAAGGCAGAGCAAATCATTGCTCCCTACGTTCTCCCTTCTGACATCATCCAGGAGTTGTCTCAGCTGTTTTTCTTGGTTACTCCGGCTCTTTGTTTCTGAGCTGCATTCCTCCAGCCCCACCCCCTCTGCCCAAATTCAGTAGGCAAATGTTTGTCTGATGAGCTTTAGGTCTCAGTTCCACCTCCCAGCTCCCCCACGTTTAGGTCCTTTTCATGTTATCCTTCTCATGTTATCCTTCTGTCACTTCATTGTGGCACTGTCCTAATCTCCCGTGTCATCCCTCAGTAATCTAGCCTCTGCCTGCCCCTTTGCACCCACTTCCTCTTCCTCCATCTCCCCTTCACCTTGCATCTGCCCATGTTGAGAACACTCCAATTACCACAAAGCCTTCCACTCCCAACCTGCTGCTCTCCTCCAAACCTGTTTCCTTCTGGCTTTTTTTCTCCCCTGTCATTTCTTTTCTCCTTTCTTCTTTTTCTTCTCTATCTACCCATCTTCCTGACTCTTTTCCTCTTGTGGACAAAGCACCAGAGGATCAAGAGGTGATGGGAAAGACAGGGGAGGGAGAGAAAAGTGGTAAATTTTCTCCTCCTCATATTCATTTTTGTTTCTGTTACTTGTTCTTGTTCTTTTTCCTCCCTTTACGCCTGCTACAACCACTGTCTTTCTAGTCCTCCCTCTTTTTCCTCTTTACCCTGATACCGTAGATCACTTTGTCTCTCTCTGTGTTCCCCCTTTTCTTCCTCCATTAATATTTTGTCCTCTGAAGCCTGCTCTGCCTGCCATAGCTTAGTGTTCCAACACTGAAGTGCACAGCACAAAGCACAAACACGTATCAGCTTCCACAGGTGCCAAAGCAGCACCTCCCATGTCCACACTGAGATGTGCACAAACACGCTCACTCTCAGACATCTCTGAATACATTATGTTGTCCTCTCTCCTCTATGTGCATAGATGTGCAGAGCCATGCACTTCCCCTTGTGTGAAATCTGGCTTATCTTCTCCACAAATTCTTGACATGGAAATCCAACTGGTGACACCAGCCTGCTAAACCCTAAATTCTTTAGCGACCCAGTATAATTTCCTACAGCTGCATAGAAGCAATACCAACAGCAGCGCTTCTCCGTTCCCTTTTTATTCTAATTCTGTGGAGTGAGAGCCATCGGGAAGCAGAGAAACACAGCTCTTCCCGGGGCACTGAAGAACAAAAGCATTACATTGCTGTTTGCTCCGACATTTCACATGCTGTACCTGCCTTGTCTGTGCTGATTACAGTCTCATCAGTGCACAAGGTTTCTATTAACCTGTGTTAGAGCTAACAGGGATCCCCTGTTTTGTTTGACTCGTGGATATCACTACAATAAAGGTGGCTAATAAAGCATTTATCGGAAGAATATTAGGAATCCAGTTTTCACTGCCTTGTTGACCGACATTCAACTATCACAGAAGCACTTCCAGGTTGTTACCCTTTGCTTAAGTGCTAGTACAGTCCAGCTTGTCAAGTCTTGCACCCTGAGCAGTACATTCACATGGCTGGTTCATCTCCTGCACTCCCTGCAGCAAAGCCTGGATCTTGCCCATGTGTAAGCCCCAGGCTTCGGCCCCTCTCCTGCTCTGGGACCTCATGTGCCAACTGTGTTTGCTCTCTGATTCACTAGGCACTGACCAGTGGCTTCTAGCGTGCAGGATATAAAAAGCATGAGTGAGGATGGAACTTCAATGGCCACTGTGTGCAAATGTGCACAGTAATGTGCTTATGCTTCAGGATCATTTATAGTAAACCATTTTTTTGTTAGTCAGATTTTAAATGATGGGTGGGAAGAGGCCTTGTAGCTTGCATTGATTACAGCACTTCCAAATATTAAGTGTAGAATTTCTTCAGTTCAGTAGGTTCCTCTGTGATACAGTCCTTTCTTCTTTTTTCTTTTGTTTTAAAGAGATTGAACTACAATACCTCTGCCAGACTCCCTCTGCTGCCCCAGCTATAAAGTCTGGTAAGTCAGACAGTCATTAGACACTGAGTAGCCAAGCATATTAATGGGAATGCCTATTCCCATGATGCTGCCTGCTAAGCAGCTCCAGTACCCAGAGTACAACACAAAGATCCATATTTTATAAGCTAAAGCATCACTGATGGCAATATCCTCAGAACAGCTTCCATTGTACATATGGAGTCAAATAGCATCACTTCCTTTAACTTGAGTAACCTCCAGCTTGGACCGACTCTTCTTGTAACTTGATGGAGACTTACATAGGCCAATAAAATCTGATCTGTTCCAAGGAACTAAAATCCAAACCAATCATCTCTGTTTGGCTTTTCCAGCATTCTTACTAAAGGAACAAGTCCTGGGAGTATGTTTTCAACATGTAAAATACATGTTTCCACACTTCACTAATGTAAATACCTTTCTTTGGTGCAAACATACTTTTACATTGTAGGGAGAGGTGGATTGGATGTTTCTGTACCTTCTTTTGACCTTTTTGCCATAGATGCCATTTCTCCTTAATCCCAAAATGAAAATCAAGACATATTTTGAAGCAACTCTGAAAGGATATAATGGAGATAGACCAGCAGACAATCTCTTTGTTTATGCACATAGTTGTCATAACATAAATAATGTAAAGACGACACAAGTTTGAGTAGGATCTCTTGGAAGCCACCTAATTCTACACTGACATCTGCAGTGCATCTGGGGATGCTAGTATAGCCAACATTTTACTTCCAAGAAATTTAGCGTCTCATAAGAAGGGGAAAAAAAAAATCAAGCAGAAGTGTAAATGAAAATACTTAAAGGGATGCTATTACATAATATCCTGAAATGATGGATTTTTGGATTCAGTGAGTATAGGGGACTCTCCTAATGTCCTCTTCCTGCACTGAGGAAAATTGATATAGTAGCAATATTGTTAGGGAAAATATGATAGCAATGAGTATGATGACTGGAAAGGGTAGGTATCTTGGAACAAAGGGTACAGGGTCAGACTGAGCAAGAGAGTGATGGGAATATGACTGCAATAAAGAGTCCCAGACTGAAGATCTGAAACTTCCTAGCCTAAAAGGGATGAAAGAAAAGAAGAATATTAAAGGGTTTAGCACAAGAGGGAATGTTGCTTGGAAATGGGGAGGAGCATGATGGCCCTAGAAAAGAATTACTGGGGGATAATGTGGTTTTATCTGTGTATAGGCATCAAGCCAGATTTCCTCTTCATCCATGTTTCTTTCTTGGAAGAATGAACTGAAGTTTAGGCTGCTCAAAATGACAATGCAAATGCCCAGTTTTAGCCCTGATGAGTTCATTAAATAATAGACCTTTCCGAGGAGCTGGTAACTCAAGCACCATGTGAACACAGCCACACAGGTGAAGCACACCAAATGGTGCTCTTGCTGATCTGACAATTCATGAACACACTTATACGCTGGCTGAACAACTTCTCTGAGGCTGCTTTCTAGTGGACTGAGATTTCAAACTTAACAAGTGTTTTTGCAAATTCATGGGTGTGTTCCAAAGAAACAATAAAATCCACAGGGACCTTTGTGTCTGGAAACTGGGTGGGGGTGAGGGTGTCCTTAAATTAATTAGTGTGGGAAAAAATACTAATAATTGAAAAAAAGGATCATAGTTACCATGAGGGAAATAGGCTGGTCAGTGAGCTGGAGGACTAATGAAACCTTATTTATTGTGCACACATCTTTTGTCTCTAACTTTCCCATACCTCAACAGCTTTAACCATTCCTCCTGCTCCCTTTTAGATCCCTAAGGGCTACAAAGCAGCATGTGCAGAAGCTAGGCAAGAGCTATGCATATGCTGATTAGTGGGCTAATACATACGTGCTGACTGGCCATGTGGCTCTACGAGATATATAGTCTGTCTGTTGCTCCTTCAGATGAGGCAAAGTGGAAATCTCATTTGGATTCTTCCCTTCATGCAGTTTTTGATTCACATAAAATTTGCAGAAACTTAATCACATTTAAAATTAATTATAAATTGGTCTTTGGAGGGGTCAGTGAGTAGACAGAAAAAAATGTGACAACATAAATATTGTTTGAACAGGAAGCTGGGCTGAAATAAAGAATAGTTCTTCTATTCCTGCTTTAGCCACCAGCAACATACACAGAAAATACAACCCTTGGGACAGGAAAGAAGTAAAATACAGTACCTCTCCCAATTTTTATCCCAAAATCTGGAGTAGGAAGAACACCAAACACTTGGACAAGCAGAAGAGAGATGCAGGATAAATCTTCTCAACATAGGTGCATCTCCTGGAAGCTTCCAGCCCACCACATATCCAAGTGCAGCAGAGATAACAAGCGCTTGACTACATGACAACAAACACTGTATCCATTTATGTTTCATTAAATGTCAGATTCCACCTGGGATAGAAACCTCAGAAATGCACTACATCTAGACCAGGCAGTTTGGCATTCCTTTGCCACTAATTTTCTGTCAGAGGACAGAAACGGAAAAGAAGCTAAGCGAGAGAAAAGCTTTTGCCAGGTTGGACACCTAAGTAAACTCTTGTACCTTGATGATGTTGGAGGAAAGCCTTGACAATGCACTGGGTACACGGAAAGTCTAGCTCCCAGCTGGCACCCCAGCCAATATAAAAAAAAGTGCAATTTGAGAGAACATGTAAATGCATGAGATGAAAAATCCTTGTCAGCAGGAATTCCGACATTCATTTCACAGATTTCCCCTGTAGTAAAACTAAACCAATGCCCCTTTAATAATAGCTATGGTACCTCTGCCTGAAATCTGAAACACTTTCCCAGGTGATGCAAATGTTGAAGGAAACAGCTTCTCCATGGATCATAAAGAGGCCATAAACTTTGCTTGAAAGTTGTCAAGACTTCAGTCCTTACTCCTTATTCTGGAACAGTGGAATGATTTACAAATGTTTCTCTTAAAAATTCTTCATGTCTAGCCCCCCAACATCTCCCAGGACATTATGACATTTTCATCGACACTACAAGGGTGTTTGCACATGGTAAAGGGGACTCTCAGAGAAGAATATCCTTCTGGAAGCACGATAGGTGCTGCAGTATTTTGTAAGGGCTCAATATATTTAAGACATACCTCTAAAAGTTTTTGTGGGAATTTGCCATATTCAGGCAAATGAATGGAAAATAGCTGAGCAAAAATATAAAACAATTACAAACTTGCACTTTGTTACGAGCCAGGGAGCTGGGAGGGTTAAGTAATCCTGTTTGTTTCTGAGTCTATGAGATGCTCTCATCCTTAGTGTCCTGTGGCTTTTGAAGAAACTATCTTGTTTGGGATTATTTGTGCTTGGTTTTGTGAGTAGTTTTAATTCCTTGTGACTACTAAATATTAATGTTGTATTTTTAACCTGGCTTAATCCCTTTCTGTTCCTAAAGACCATATCCTCACTCTGGAATAACAAAAGCAGTAATAAAAATGTTTGGTCTGAGAGAATGCAATATTTCTCTTTCCACTTATTTTCCCAACCCATCACTAAAGGTTTCTGGAGTTTCTCAAAGTCAGCGGGCACTGAAGATGCCATCCTGTAATGCAGGGGCAGCCAAATATTCCAGTGTCAAAAAGATCAGCTTTGCATGAGCTCTGCACAAACACACTGACAGCACATCTTCAAAGGAGTCAATCTCTAGACTAGCACAGGAGACAAGGCATGGAGGAAAAAAATCTCCATGGCCACATGAACACCTGGAACAGCCAAAGCACTGAGCAATCATGGGAGTCAACAAAAATTGAACAGGAAATGTTGACTTCAGGGCACTAACCACAAAAGGATACTACCTGGACAATCGGGCATATTCACGATCATAATTTCACCTGAAACGATGCCCCTATTTCTGTTTTTCATCAGATTTCACTGGAAATTGGTCAGCAGGAGCCCTTCTGGCAAAAATGAAAGACACAAAATCCTGAGAAATTTTGGACCAAAATGAATGACAGAAAGAGGCAGGAATTTAGTCAGTCAGACCTCAATGGTCCTGTTAAAATTCCATGTGGAACTGAGAAATTGTGTAAATTGTGTTTTCTGTTTGACTCCATGAAAACCTATCAAAGTATGCAGGTTTGGAGCAGCACTGATGTCAGATCCTTGACATGCAATAAAGGACATTAAGTGTGCTTGGATTTCCCATCAGCTGAGAACTTTGGTCAGAATTCTTCTCGGGGACATTTTTCTTCTCCAGAAGGAACTGGTGCAAGTCTCTGGTGAATTTTGTCCTCTTTGAATGAGAAAATTGTTATCTCAGTGCTAAAACTGAGTCTGCACTGTGCCACAGACCTTGTATTCAGATTGTGCCAACACATCTTGGCAGTGTTGTTTTAAATAGCCCAGAGCTATTTTTCTGAGCCATTTCTACAGTTTGTCAGAAAATCATGCACATTTTCACATGACATTTTAATTTCCTTTTAGGTAAAAAATGAAAAATGAGGAAAAGAAGTATTGGGCCAAACTTAAACTCCCTGACAGAGCTCCTGGAGTGAAGAGGAGGAGCATGCTATGACTGTAGTGACATACAGCAGCCTCAGAAGAGCAAGCGGCCCAGTGACATCTCCCATGAAATCTCACCATGACATGCCTCCTACATGAAATATTTCAACTTTCAGTTGATTTATATGAAGGGCAGGGAGAGGACTCTTTCGCCCTTAGAAAATGGTGCCATCCTTCTGCAAACAGAACCACTTAGCCAAAAATCCAGACTTCAGCTGAAAATATTTTTAATCCACTTTATTCATTACTTAATTGCTGGCTCTCAAACAAAGTGTACTGAGAAAGACAGCTGTGGGACTAACAGAATGTAAATCAATCACCACCTGCAGAGGCACAAAGAACAAAGACGCTGTAGTGTAATGACCAACACTCCAGTGGTCCTGAAACATGTTACTTGGGGATGCCTGAGTTACGATTTTTTAACCTTTTGGGGCTGGCCTAAGTTTGCATCTGGAAGGAGAGCACTTCAAGGCTGCCAAAGGAGACTAGCTGCCCATTCCCATTTAAATGGATGACAAGATCCAAATCTTCTGGTAATTCAGAAAGAAAAAAAATTTATCCTCTGCTATGTGAGGAGCAATCCCACTAAGAAAACAGTAACTCTGTAACTGAAAGAACAAATGGGTGCATTCCGGTTAACAGGAGCCAAGTGGCAGGATCTTTCTTTTGGTAGGTTGGTAGACTTGCCCATCTCTCCCGTGGACACCTTCATATTAGTGAGGGAGGCATGGAGGTCATCTGCAAAGTTAAGTAACTTTCTTCTTTATGTAGCAATGCTTTATTTTTGTTAAATGACTGTCTGACAGCTACAGAGATCTGTATACTTCATTTAATGCATGGTTTTGTGAACCTTATGAGTTCAGACATTTCTAGGACAGGCTGAGCCATCAATACCTCTTGTGCCTCTGGCCAAAAACTGTAAGGAGAAAGCCTGATATCATTACGGTCAGAAACCATCTTTTCTGTTGTGCTCTGAAAGAGCATTTGGAAGGAAGAAAGGAGAATAACAGCAACATCATAATGAGCATTGTGACTGAGGGAGGATGTGGAAAAATTAATTAAAAACATGATCTGCTTTAGTTACACAAGTATTGCCACTGATTATTAACTATGAGCAAGGCAGTGTCTGAAGGGGACAGTCTTCAAGTTTTGTGCATAGGCTTGGGATTAGACAGGGGTGTTTGGTGATCAGTTGCCATGCCAGTCTTTGTGATGTGTTCTTAGGTTTAGCAAAGCTGAGATATTCCTGTCTTTACTTCAGACAGAAGTAGATAATCTGTTTAAAGGGGGATTAATTCCATCTAACTCTAGCTACCCAGAAAGAGGTGTCCATTTCAAGGCTTTCTCTGTTATCAGTGGAAGAAGACTGACTGTTGCAGAGCTTGACTTAGAACAGGCACATCTCAGAACCCGTTCTGCAGGTACTAGATAACTCTGCCTTCTGGGTAGCTTAGGTTAGGCCAGATAGATCCTACCCTTTTTTCCTCCCCTTGTTTCATCTGGCACAACAGGGTAACAATGCTTTGCCTCTCAGATCTTCTCTAGACTGTGAGACTGGTAGAGACTCTCCATTTGCTGTACACTTGTGCCACCTGACACCCCGTAAAATTTGCAAAGTACTCACTAACAAGGCAGATGTTCAGATGGATAATAATTAGGGCAGACTTACATGAACGATGAGAAGAATTTGCTTCTCTTTAAGGAGAAAACTGGTGACAGAAGTGAGGAAAACCACAACAATTCCTTTGCAGGCCTCCAGAGGCTGTGCAGCAGGTCCTATGTTAGCTTTCTGTGTGTCGTGGTTTCAGCCCAGCCGGTAACAAAGGACCACGCGGCCGCTCGCTCACTCCTCCCGCCCCCCTCCGGTGGGATAGGGGGGAAGACGGAGGAGAGGAAAAAAACAAACCTGGAACCTCGAGGGTTGAGATAAAGGCAGTTTACTGGAACAACACAAAGAAATTGCAACAACAACAACGGTACTAATGAAAAAGTATACAAAAAGAGTGATGCACAGTGCAACTGCTCACCACCCGGGACCCGACGCTCTGCCACTTCCCCCACCGAAAAGAAGAACCCACCCCCCGGCCCGCTCCCCCTTTATATACTGAGCATGATGTCACATGGTATGGAATAGCTCCTTGGCCAGTTCAGGTCAGCTGCCCCGGCTATGCCCCCCACCTCCCAGGTTCCTGTAAAAAAAAAATTAACTCTATCCCAGCTGAACCCAGGACATTATCCACCCCTTATTCTATACCATCTACATCATGCCCAGATCTTACATTTTCCAATCGACCACTACCACTTCCTTGTCTTATATATATAAGTATATGGACTTGGCGTCCGTCCCCGTCGTCCCCCCGCACACACACACACACACGCAAATGGTATTCCTTTAGCGTATGGGCTATCCCTCTAATGTGTCCATTGATTTTATTTAGTCCATGACTTTGGGGCTCCATCTGTTGTAACAGTTCTTCAGGATAAGAGAGATGGTGTGAGATGTTGGGTTGTTGTATGCTGCCTCTGGAACTTGTGGCTAGTACATTTGGTGCAACTCACACCCTTAGTCTGCAGGTCGAAGATGCTGATCTTGAGGAAATTGCTGGGTGTCAGTTCAAGTTCTGTCGCTGTTGTACTTGGCTTAGTTTCAAAGTCCATCCCGCAGTCATTTGGGTAATTCTTACAGTAATACCCTTGATATGGCATATAGACACTATAGATACAATGACATGCATTGGCAGGGTATTTAGCAGTTAGGTATCATACAGCCCAATTCACTGGCTATTCTCTCCCAAAATCAAATGTCCCTGAGGTACACATCGAAATTCCCCATCCTTCTGCATCACCCACCAGGTGTACCCAGGTCCCTGAGCAAAAACAACCCCTTGAATGGGTTTGCCTCTGCTTGAGGGAGGACTAACCCAGACTGTCTTTCCTAACATACTCCTCATGTGCACTACAGGGACTTTATCGCCTTCTACAGTATGTGGAAGTCTTGGTTGGGCGGGGCCAGCCCGATTGGCGGATCCTCTAGTATTAACTAACCAGGTGGCTTTTGCTAAATGTGTATCCCAATGTTTGAAAGTCCCACCCCCCATCGCTCTCAATGTAGTTTTCAGCAGTCCGTTGTATCGTTCGATTTTTCCGGAGGCCGGTGCGTGATAAGGGATGTGATATACCCACTCAATGCCGTGTTCTTTGGCCCAGGTGTCTACGAGGTTGTTTCGGAAGTGAGTCCCGTTGTCCGACTCGATTCTTTCTGGGGTGCCGTGTTGCCATAAAATTTTCTCTTCAAGGCCCAGGATAGTGTTCTGGGCAGTGGCATGGGACACAGGGTATGTTTCCAGCCATCCAGTGGTTGCTTCCACCATTGTAAGCACATGGCACTTGCCTTGGCGTGTTCGTGGGAGTGTGATATAGTCAATCTGCCAGGCCTCCCACTGTTTATATTTCAGCCATCGCCCCCCATGCGACAGGGGTTTTTGCCGCTTGGCTTGCTTAATTGCGGCACATGTTTCACATTCGTGGATGACCTGTGCGATAGTGTCCATGGTCAAGTCCACCCCTCGATCTCGAGCCCATCTATATGTTGCATCTCTCCCCTGATGGCCTGAGGTATCGTGGGCCCACTGAGCCATAAATAGCTCACCCCTACGTTGCCAGTCCAGGTCTACCTGAGACACTTCAATCTTGGCGGCCTGATCTGCCTGCTGATTGTTTTGATGTTCTTCAGTGGCCCGACTCTTGGGTACATGAGCATCTACGTGACGTACTTTTACCACTAGCTTCTCTATCCGAACAGCGATATCTTGCCACAGTGCGGCAGCCCAAATGGGTTTACCTCTGCGTTGCCAGTTGCCCTTCTTCCATTGCTGTAGCCACCCCCATAGGGCATTTGCCACCATCCATGAGTCAGTATAGAGATAGAGCACTGGCCACTTTTCTCTTTCAGCAATATCTAATGCTAGCTGGATGGCTTTCACCTCTGCAAACTGACTCGATTCACCTTCTCCTTCAGCAGTTTCTGCAACTAGTCGTGTAGGACTCCATACAGCAGCCTTCCACCTCCGATGTTTTCCCACGATGCGACAGGACCCATCAGTGAACAGGGCATATTGCCTCTCATTTTCTGGCAGTTTATTATACAGCGGGGCCTCTTCAGCCCGTGTCACCTCCTCCTCTGGCAACATTCCAAAGTCTTTGTCTTCTGGCCAGTCCGTGATCACTTCTAAAATTCCTGGGCGACTGGGGTTTCCTATGCGAGCCCGTTGTGTGATCAGTGCAATCCACTTACTCCACGTGGCATCAGTCGCGTGATGTGTAGAGGAAACTTTCCCTTTGAACATCCAGCCCAGCACTGGCAGTCGGGGTGCTAAGAAGAGCTGTGTTTCAGTACCAACCACTTCTGAAGCGGCTCGAACTCCTTCATATGCTGCCAATATCTCTTTTTCAGTTGGAGTATAGCGAGCCTCGGATCCTCGATATCCCCGACTCCAAAACCCCAGGGGTCGGCCTCGGGTCTCTCCAGGTGCTTTCTGCCAAAGGCTCCAGGTAGGGCCATTCTCCCCAGCTGCAGTGTAGAGCACATTTTTAACATCTGGTCCTGTCCGGACTGGCCCAAGAGCTACTGCATGAACAATCTCCCGCTTAATTTGTTCAAAGGCTTGTTGTTGCTCAGGCCCCCATTTAAAATCGTTCTTCTTCCGGGTAACTTGGTAGAGAGGACTTACAATTTGACTGTAATTTGGAATATGCATTCTCCAAAAGCCCACAACACCTAAGAAAGCCTGTGTTTCCTTTTTATTAGTCGGTGAGGACATAGCTGCTATTTTGTTGATCACGTCCGCAGGGATCTGATGACGCCCGTCTTGCCATTTTACTCCTAAGAACTGGATCTCCTGCGCAGGTCCCTTGACCTT
Source organism: Haliaeetus albicilla (assembly GCF_947461875.1). Classification (NCBI taxonomy): domain Eukaryota; kingdom Metazoa; phylum Chordata; class Aves; order Accipitriformes; family Accipitridae; genus Haliaeetus; species Haliaeetus albicilla. Next base: position 42,649,870 of record NC_091516.1, read on the forward strand.
ACTTTCTTTTATGGCAAAGCCAGCCTTCAAAAGGATTTGGATTATTTTCTTCCCTTTCTCAAAAACTTCTTCTGCCGTGCTGCCCCATATGATGATGTCATCAATATATTGCAGGTGCTCTGGAGCTTCACCTTTTTCTAGTGCAGTCTGGATCAGTCCATGGCAAATAGTGGGGCTGTGTTTCCACCCCTGGGGCAGTCGATTCCAGGTGTACTGGACACCCCTCCAAGTGAAAGCAAACTGTGGCTTGCACTCCGCTGCCAAAGGAATGGAGAAAAATGCATTAGCAATGTCAATTGTGGCATACCACTTAGCTGTCTTTGATTCCAGTTCATATTGAAGCTCTAACATATCTGGCACAGCAGCGCTCAGCGGTGGCGTGACTTCATTCAGCCCACGATAATCTACTGTTAGTCTCCAATCCCCATTAGATTTCCGCATGGGCCATATGGGACTATTAAAGGGTGAGTGAGTCTTGCTGATCACTCCTTGGCTCTCCAATTGGCAAATCAGCTTATGGATGGGGATCAGGGAGTCTCGGTTGGTGCGATATTGCCGCCGGTGCACCGTCGTGGTAGCAATTGGCACCTGTTGTTCTTCAACCTTCAGCAACCCCACAACTGAAGGGTCTTGGGAGAGACCAGGCAGGGTAGACAGCTGTTCAATCTCCTCCGTCTCCAATGCAGCTATACCAAAGGCCCAATGGTACCCTTTTGGGTCCTTGAAATACCCCCTTCTGAGATAATCTATACCAAGGATGCACGGGGCCTCTGGGCCAGTTGCAATGGGGTGTTTATGCCACTCATTCCCGGTTAGACTCATTTCAGCTTCCAATACGGTTAGCTCTTGGGATCCCCCTGTCACACCAGAGATACAGATGGGTTCTGCCCCTTTATAACTTGATGGCATTAGGGTACATTGTGCACCAGTGTCTACTAGAGCCTTATATTCCTGTGGGTCTGACGTGCCAGGCCATCGAATCCACACTGTCCAGTAGACTCGGTTGTCCCTCTCCTCCACCTGGCTGGAGGCAGGGCCCCTCTAATCCTGGTTAGAATATCTGTTACCCACTTTTTGCACATGTGAATCAGAAGTCCCTTCAAGAGGATCAGAAATGAGATCGGCCCATCTACTGCGCCCGGGGGACTGCTCACGGGAAACTGGAGCAGCAGTTTTCCAAGAAGAATCTTCTTTTCTGGTTGCTTTTTCTCGCAACTCCCGTACCCGTGAATCCAAGACTGAGGTAGGTTTTCCATCCCACTTCCTCATGTCCTCTCCATGGTCACGCAGGTAAAACCACAGGTTAGCCCGTCGTGTGTACTTTCTCTCTCCTCTCTCTTGGACAGAGGAACGCTTACTCCCAATAACTGCAATGCGGACCTGTACAGGTGAGGAGGAGGACATATCTACTTTGAATTGCTGGAACTCTCGGGACAATTCCTCTACAGCTGAGACACAGGCCCGTAGGGAGGAAGAGAGACTTCCTTCATATTGCCGGAGTTGGACAGCCAATTCATCCACCGTTTGTCCATAGCCTTCTTTCCAGGACATTACTGCCAATGAGTTGGCATAGGTTGGTGGTGCACTTCGTAGAAACTTCCACCACATCGGTTGTGTGCATTGGACTTCATCTGGATCTGTGGGTGACTGCGCATTTTCTGGATCATTATAAATCACCTCCAGCACGGCTAATTCCCTCAGGTACTGGATACCTCTCTCCATGGTGGTCCACTTGCCTTGGTGACATGTAACTTCATCCCTGAAAGGGTATCTTTCCTTTACACCTAACAGAAGTCGCCTCCAGAGGCTGAGGACTTGTGTTTTTCTCCCAATCGCCTTGTCGATACCCCCTTCTCTAGACAGAGATCCCAACTGCTTGGCTTCCTTACCCTCTAATTCCACACTACTAGCCCCATTATCCCAGCATCGGAGCAGCCAGGTAACAATGTGCTCACCTGGGTGGCGGCTAAAATCTTTTCGCATGTCACGCAACTCACTCAGGGATAGAGATCGGGTAATTATTTCAGGTTCTGCCTCTTCCTCCTGTTCTCGCGATGACCCTGGTTCATCTTCATCTCTCACTGAGCGAACTGATTTCTTTGTGTGTTTCTTTTTCTGTACAGGGGCGACTGATACTGGCACAGGTTGGTTCTCTGGTTTAGTGGCAGTATCTGTCACCGGGGTAGGGTTAGCCACGGTGCATGTTGTCGGGGTTGGGGTAGCCACGGTGCATGTTGTCTTGTTTTCCATCTTTTCCCCCTTTTCCCCCTGGGGGTGCTGCATAGCATCAAGCAGGGTTTGGTAGATACCGGCCAGGGCCCAGCACAGTGTAGTGAGTTGTGTGTCTCTGGGATAGCCACAGCATTTTCCTTTCAAAAATTCTATCACTTCATGAGGGTTCTGCAGTTGTTCGGGAGTGAACTTCCAAGTCACTGGAGGTGAGAAGTTCTCTAGATACCTGCCCACATCCTCCCACATGCCGTGCCACCCATAAATATCCAGCTTTGGGACAGATCTCTGGGTGGTACTCTTAAAGAGCCTCTTTGTAGCCCTAGACAAGACCTGAAACATAGTCAGGAGGCATAGCACTAACAGCACACAGGCTTGCGCATCCCAAGGATATTCAAAATTCTCGAAAACTGTTGTAATTAGTTGGAAAGAGAAAAAGGAGGGGAACGGATGGGGGGAAGTATCCCCCCCTAACTTCCCCATGGGTTGGGTGTAATTACCAATAAAATCTGACAGAAGGTGCCCAAAGTCTGGAAATGATATCACTGCCTCATACAGATAACAGCTTAACCTCATGACCAGTGATGTAATCATTTCACAAGTCGACATTGCCCAGTACAGCAAAATGATAATCCCAATCACTCTCCCAGAGATGAGATACGCAACTACAGGCAATACATAAAGCATATAAGAACTTACAAAACGCCACCATGTAAACAGCTGAATCAACATTGTGACTAACATCTATTTATCTAGTATAAGAAATGCGTATGACAAATTTGTTTCAACACGCTCTGGCCAGATCTGTCGTTATCTCAACCCTTCGTGGCCCCACGTTGGGCGCCAAAAAGGACTGTCGTGGTTTCAGCCCAGCCGGTAACAAAGGACCACGCGGCCGCTCGCTCACTCCTCCCGCCCCCCTCCGGTGGGATGGGGGGAAGACGGAGGAGAGGAAAAAAACAAACCTGGAACCTCGAGGGTTGAGATAAAGGCAGTTTACTGGAACAACACAAAGAAATTGCAACAACAACAACGGTACTAATGAAAAAGTATACAAAAAGAGTGATGCACAGTGCAACTGCTCACCACCCGGGACCCGACGCTCTGCCACTTCCCCCACCGAAAAGAAGAACCCACCCCCCGGCCTGCTCCCCCTTTATATACTGAGCATGATGTCACATGGTATGGAATAGCTCCTTGGCCAGTTCAGGTCAGCTGCCCCGGCTATGCCCCCCACCTCCCAGGTTCCTGTAAAAAAAAAATTAACTCTATCCCAGCTGAACCCAGGACACTGTGCTATGTGCCTTAAGGCATCGTAACTAGAATATTGTACATATATTGTATTTGAGCTCATGACTATATTGAGCTCATATAGCCATTCATCTATATGAATATCTAATGAAGCAAAAATTAGTGCAAAACATATGGCAGTAATCAGCAACAGAGTGGGGCAGCAGAGTGTTGTAACTAACTGCAGTGATTTGCTTTTTGGCAGAACATCCAATAGCACATTATTAAGAGCATTTTAAACCAGCCTGCATTACCTGCATAAGGAGGAATGCAAATATCCAGTCATGATTGAAGCTGAAGCATGTGTTGAGCTGGAATGTGCAGAGCAGGCCAGGAAGATTTCAACTGTCATTCATACATACTACAAAACATGCAGCAGTTTTGAATCAAAAGTAGTGAAGAAGGTAAATACAAACTGGCAGGACACCCCTTGGCTTCAGGGGTGCAAATTCAGCTGTAAAGTTCCAGGGCCACAAATGCAAACATTAAGGGAAAACATGATGAAGAGCAAGAAGTGACACAAAGTGGCAACTGTGATCCACTGGGCATCACAGCAAGTTGGTGCCATGTCAAACATCAGCACGAAGACAGGCAAGAGCGTGCCAGTGCTTGTCTAACATATTTACATTGTCAATGCATTGCAGTTTGACAAGGATGAGCAAAGGGTGAAATTCCCTGAGCAGACCCATGAGGAGTGAGCAGCAATGACAGCTAACATCTGCTGGAACTAAAATGTTGCTGGCTTAGCCAACAGGACCCCCTAGTTTAGCGATGACTAGAAGCCTTGCAATTCAGGCAAGGTCAAAGTTTGAACGAAGGCAAAAGTGGAAAGAAGAAACACATTCTTTGCAAAGACACCTCATTTTCCTTGGACACTTCTATGGCCAGTAGGAATTTTTCAAGTAACCTAATTTGTGTTTTTCCAAGTGATTTCTCTTGGAATTAAAATGGTTAATTTTGGAAGGGGGGGGAAAAATTAAAATTTAAAGCCAGTCTAATAAACATCTCTGGATTTTACTACCTTGGTAGCCTGTACCCACAGAATACTTTGTTATTTGTCACAAAAACAGCTATCAAAAAGATTACTGAGTTCTATTTTGTTTTTATTGTTTCCATAGTTTGTTTCTTCCTTCCACCTTTAACCCCCAAATTCCAATGCCTCTGTAGAAATTCCGATCAGTGTGGCTGAAGTTTGCAAAATACAAGCCAGAGGATATGGTTTGAAAAGTAGAGATTCCAGTGCTGTTCCTTCACATTGTCTCTTCCCCCCAAATGTCATCCTTTCTCATCCTTTCTGGTTAGATAGAAACTGTGAGGAGTAACATGGAAATCTGGGAGCAGCAAAATATGCCCCATGAAAAAAAATTAAGCCACCGTGTAGAAAAATGATAACACAGGATGTCATCACTCCAAGGAGACCTGTTTGTAGACAGCAACCTCTGACTGACAAGAAATTGAGAGCTGACTCCCCTGGTGAGGGGAACATGTATCTGTGTGTTTGTGTGTGTGTGCATGCATATAAATTTTTACTAGTCATGTTGATAGGTTGGGAAGGCCCTAAGAGTTGCAAGGCATGCTTGAAACTGATGCACTGTGCTAATCTAAACCCTCTGATGATCCTGTCCAGTCCAGATGAGGCTGCATCACAGTGTGTAATGGTACAGAAGCATATGCCCATAAAATCCCAAGTAAGTGTGCAAGGCTTAGATCTGTTGAGCTCCTAAAGCTGCTTTGGACTTTGGAGGACAGCAGTTGCTTCTCTAGTTCAAGGAGTTTACCAGTTCATTTTCAGAGAGCTGTAAAACTGAGAAGTCTAACTGTGCAAAAGAATTCACAAGGTCTATTTAGGAAGCACCTGCAAACCCCTGAGGCTGGAGGACCTTGTGTTCTGTTTCAATATATTGTTTGAACTTCAAAAATTGCCAGTTTTAACATGTTTTATTTTAAGAGTTCTGTTCCTTGAAAATGAGTACTTGGTTAACTTGAGCACATCCACTCCACCGCTGTGCAAATGGGAGAACCTTGCCTGAGAAATTTTCCCATTAATTATCTACCTACAAGTATAACCTACACCTTCTCATTGGACTGAAACCTGTGGGCAAGCACAGCAACAATCTTTCAAGCAACCCAACAAGCCCATCTTGCTTTAGCCTCGGTACCACAATGCACACATACTTTTCAGGGCTTGTTTCTCTCATTCTGTATCAGGCTAAGCATGAATACAAGTCTGAGGTGCAAATCCCAAGCTTTTCTTTTCACATGAGTGCACTCTGTGCTTTACCAGGCTCCTCCTGCCATTACAAAAAGCCTATAGAGAGAATACTGTATAAAATTGTGGAACAGCTGGCAAGAGGCTGTTGCCCTGGGACTGGTCATTGCTCTTTTAGAAGAAGGATGGGCTTCCTGGAGAAGCTGTATGAAATGCTGCATTAATATCTCGCACTATCATTTGGAATGGCAATGAAATGGGAAGATTATCACAAACTGTCACCATTTATTTATGGCTTGTGTACAACTGTGACCACAGGTAAATCTGTCAAGATACAAGGACTGTTATGAGTCTAAGCCAGGTAGTGAGAGGGAGGGGATATGCCCGAGAATTCTATGCAAGTACCTAAAGAGACCTTTGGGGAGCATAGAGAGCCACAGCCATTTCACAGACAGCTAGGGATTGTCCAGCCCTTGAGGGGTAAGGACACAGACTTGTTCCCGTTTTGCAAGGCAATGAATGCACCTGTAGAGCCGCCCAACAGCTGAAGTTGTTGACATCTCTTCCCTTGTCTCCTGCTGTTGCCCTACCAGATGATGGCCAAACACTCAAGGACTGTAAAAAGGCTTTTACCAGCCTTCCACAGTGCACTGTCAAGCCAATGCTAAGACAGCACAGGTGTTTGTCATCCCCCACCCAGCTTCAGAGAAGTGACAGTTAGTGCTACTACTTGATGGGGAGAACTGTGTAAACCTGTGACACAAAAATATTCCAAGTCCTGTACTGCTGAGGCGATGTCCCTGAAGCACAGCTCCTCTTCTCATGGACTAGCATTAAGCCTTTGCAAAACAAAACAAATTAATAAATCATTAGGCAAAGTACTTCCAGTGGCTTTCCTGAACTTTATTCCTTCAGTTTCTAAGTATCACTTAGTGGCCTGTTACTCTGTTCTGCAGTTCATGACTAAAATAGAAAGGCTGCAAAGCTGCAGGGAAGATACTGATGGACAACTCTGCAAATTGTTCCAACTGAACCACAAAACTGTCAAACCAATGATACATGTTACTTGTGATGGCCCTGTGCCTCCCAGAAATAAAGTGAATCCCTAATGGAAGACTTTGGTAAGGAGTTAAACATTAATTAGGGCTTATACAAGACAGATATAAAAGGGATTAGAGACAAACCATAGGTTTGCCATAGCAGTGGTACAATGAAACCCAGAGCACTTACTTCTGAACTTTGGTTTCTTGACTGATTATGAGCAATACAGACCTACAGCTGAGAAGACCATACGGGAGAGGAAAACATCTTTATTCCTTGTTTCGAAAGTGGCCCAATGCCCTTAGTTTTCTTTACCTGCTTCACAAGCACAGTGCTCAGAGAGTACTTATGTTCTCAATTATTGACATGGTTTCTAACTGGAAGAGCTTCTAATGGCTTGCCTCATGAGCTCATGTGATGGCCACAGGAGGCCTAATATGGAAATTAAGGCTATACTTGGTGTCAAAGTGGCAAACAGCTTTGTAACAGAGATGCAGTTTTAATTGAGTACAGTTGAGTTGACTTGTTTAGTCAAAATTAGCCAATGAAAGCTTTTTAAAGGACTTAAAGAGCAGCCATTCTGATTTTTCTAGAGGACTTTGCGATTTGTTATTATTTTTGTCTCTGCCTCTCCACAGCCCACACAAAACGTCAGTTACAATCCATGTTCTGTGGAACAAACAAGTGAGAATGTGTAAACTCTTTGCCTTTCCATTTTTGGGGCAGGCTTCCAAACCTGTATTAACTAATATGTTGACTGGCATCTAACTGAACTTAAAGTTCAAACCATGAGCCATCATTGTTATTAATGCAACCAGCATCACAGATTTCCAAAACTTGCTGTCAGACTGAATACAGACAATTTCAATTCTAATTCACACACAAAAATGTGTCTGCTGGATTCTGTTTACCAAGCATTATGACAAATGATAAGTTAACTGACCCATTAAGAACAGATATATAAATAATAAATATTATCTCCTGGATCAGCTGCAAAACAGAAGCTGACACAAATGTTGTAGCAACTGGGAGCACCTGGAAACTGTAACCATAGCTCAAGAATTTGCTTTTGTCCAGATACAAGTGACTGGAGTCAACCTCCACTTGTTTAGCACCATGAAGTGCAATTCAATGCTGTGAAAGGTCCACTGGTTAATGTTCTTTGAATGGTAGCACACAGCACTACCACTGTTGGACCATAAAATTTCAAAGTTTTCCTTCTGGTCTTTAGCTATTCCCAGTCATGCAGAAGGAAGGTGCTGACAGAGGATAAAACAGATTCACCACCCCTTCCTGTCCAGACCCAGTGCACGTAAGGAATCAGAGAATTGCACACAGTGTCGTTTCCTCCTACAACTAGACCCAAAACTTGTGATGGGCATTTCTGCATGGCACTTCTGAGACCATGCAGCTTCTGCTGCAGCACCGCTAACCAAAATTACCCCATTTCCTAGCACAAGGTCTCCAATGAAAGCTAACTCATCAGGGTTCTGCCTGGTCCTTACACAGGCATGAATCCTTTCTCTTCCATCCTGGTAGGCATGTTTTCCTCCCCATATTCAGAACCGAGCTCCTGACAGTTGTGTTCTTTTGAAGCCACATGGCCCTCTACCTGTTTTTGGACATTCACATTTTTGCCCATCCAAAGGCATGAGTGATGGCAAGAAAGAGTTGTGTTTTTCCTCTTCTAATTTCAAGGTTACTCTGCATGAACATTACAAAGGCTTTGTGCATAAGTACAGAATAAGCTTTGCTGAGCAGAGCAGAAAAGTGAAGTAAAAAGAATAGGCCAGAGCCCTCCTTTCAGCTGCATCTTTGCAACACCCAGCAGAGATAGTTTTGAAAGAGACCATGTTCCCCAAAAGGCTTTCCAGGAAATTATTGTGTCTGACATGGGAGGCAACCATCTACGCATGTTCACAATCTACCTGAGATGTGCTAGACCATCACAAATTTGAGGAAAAGCCTTATAGCTGCTCCCAGTCAAGGAGGAGATTACAACAAAAGGTAAATCTTTTACCTCTGCATGAGACTTGAAGAAGTTCACTAAACATTCCTCCAATGTTTCAGCTCTTTTTGTATGGTCTTGGCAAAGTGAGCTGTGGAAATGAACTCCCCACTCCTTGTCAACCGTGTGTGCTTATGCCAGTTCTAGTGAGCAATGATATTACTAAAGACTGTCCAAGGTTTGAGGGATAAATCTGTTCTTTCCTCCACACTCAACCTCCCATCCTCAAAACAAATAGTGGAACATGCTCTGACCATAGGTAGATATATGCAAACCCTCATTCCACCAGAGGACCTAAAGCAGTTGAAAGAGAACTGACTATGTGGCTTCCACACAAATAAATGGTAATTTTTGCCCTGAAGAGCTGATGCAGCCAAAGAGGAAACTGAGGAGATAAGGTGGCTTGTGAGAAGGATGCAAGGCAGTATATCATCCTCAGCTAGCCACCATAGTGCTGTCTCTTCTATACATGACCACAGTCATAATAGATGTATAGAAGGTGACTGCTATGTAACATCAAGGCCATTTGTTCTGATACCTGTGTAACACTCTCCCTACATTATAAACCAAATTTTGCTATGAGAAGAAGGGAACACAGATTATATACAGAGCTCAGAATTTATCATTAGTCTAATTAAGGTCTTCACAGTCTAACTAAAATACAGGAGATGGCTATCATTAGTTCGGTAACAGTAATATCAACATCCTAAAGTTAAGATTAAGACTGACATACATTAAATTCCTAGTATCTATCCCTTTTCTCTGCTCTTATGTTTAGCCCGCCATTGTCCTTCTGAGTCCTAAGATTCGGGGAGGACATAAGCTTCCCTAAGCAGAAAGTGGATATCACACTGAGTCCTTGGCATGCCAATTTCCTCACCAAAGGTAGGCTAGTGGTGGTTGTAGGGTGGTTGCCTGAGGCCTGCTTGGGACTATTTTTGTATGTTTTCTTAATAAAGTCTGCTTTGTTTTCATTAGTTTTCAGCTAAACTTTGACTCTTGGTCACAGGGTACCTCTTCGCTCAGGGACAATGGAGTAAATCCAGAAATTTACAACCAGCAGTAAAATCTTTTGGACTTATTTCCCTCCAAGTGAAGTGCAGAAGGAGCACACACTAGCATCAAGCTCAGCACCGCAATACTCCTGAGGAAGAAGTACATAATCTAGCACAGGAAGAACAGTGCACCTTCACAGTAGTACTCTCTATCAACAAAACATAAGTGTTGCCACTGTTTGCAACACAACCTCTCCCAACTTCAGTTAATGTAAGGAACTATGCAATGACTGTATTGACAGACATTTGTTCAGGGCCTGAGTGCACTAACAGGCCTCAATGGCCCTGACCTGCCTCCTCTGAGGCCCCCACCTACAACCCCACCTACAAATGGGGCCAGGAGCCCCATTTCAGTTCAGCCTGGGGCCTTCAACCCCTACCCCAGCTATTTTGTAGAAGTGCTGGTCTCAGCACTGCCTACATCTGGCCACGGACCTTGTTGATGTGGACCCTGATCTGTAGACTGACTTACCAGCTTGACCTCAGAGCTGTCCTGTCCCCATGGATTTGCCTGGCCCAGATTTGATGGTCTGGACTCCAGCCTGACCACATCTACCACTTCAGTGCCTGCCCTCCTCCTCAATTCAGAGGCAGTGGATGGGGCTGGTGAGCCCCCTGCCCCCCTTAGCTCTCTCTGCCTCAGGGAGCACCTGGCCCTTGCTGCACCCTGATGCATTTTACCCTCAATGGTATTCACCGAGCTAAGCTGAAAAAATTTAGGCAACAGTCACCCAACCACCAAACCACCACTACCACAGCTAAAACATGCTCAGGCCAAGGCAAGTCCTGAGACAACACACTGTCCGGTTAATGTAAAGCCCCTGGCCTAAAACTTGTAATGACAGAAATATATGTACCAGGTTACATCTGAAGACAAAAATAGAGATACAGTGCTGAACTGTAGCAAAGCAACCCCCTTAAGTCATGCTGAATCAAGCTAGATTAGGAGGTGACATCTGGATGATACAGTCCATGTCCCTGGCAAAATGAAAAAGCATTTACTGAGCAACCCTCGGCTATATACACTTGGGTGAAAGCCAGGGTAGAATGACAGGTATCACTAATGCAGGGAGACGTCCTATTTTGTCCTTGAATGTATCCAGCTTTGGGTTATTGGAGATATGCACATGGATAGCATCTAGAATTGCAAGCATCCCCATAATACTTGTTACATTTGTTGTATTCTGCAGAGGCAATAACAAGATGTCCTAACCACATCTTAGGTAAATGAAGTAATGAGAAGGAAAGCACTTGTGAAGGGCTGAGAAGTATTTTCATCACTCTCAGTCTAACTATCTGCATCTACCCACACTACATTGTATACCAGCAACTGATCTCCTCAGAGTGCAGAGGACCTGCACCTTAGCTATGAAGTCCAGAAAGTCCAATGCAAAAGCCATAAAACACTTCTAAAACTTGTCAGAATTGTATCTCTAGACCAAAAGTTGGAGTTGGAAAAAAAATGATGGTGTGGAACCAAGAAAGAAGCAGACACTGAAAAATCTGAAACCCCTGGGAGGAAATGGCACATCCCACCTGTCGTGGTTTAACTCCAGCCAGCAACTAAGCACCATGCAGCTGCTCACTCACTGCCCCCCATCCAATGGGATGGGGGAGAAAATCGGGAAAAAGAAGTAAAACTCCTGGGTTGAGATAAGAACGGTTTAATAGAACAGAAAAGAAGAAACTAATAATGATAATGATAACACTAATAAAATGACAACAGTAGTAATAAAAGGATTGGAATGTACAAATGACGCGCAGGGCAATCGCTCACCACCCACTGACCGACACCCCGCCAGTCCCCGAGCGGCGATTCCCTGCCCCCACTTCCCAGTTCCTATATTAGATGGGACGTCCCATGGTATGGAATACACCATTGGCCAGTTTGGGTCAGGTGCCCTGGCTGTGTCCTGTGCCAACTTCTTGTGCCCTGGCTGGGCATGAGAAGCTGAAAAATCCTTGACTGTAGTCTAAACACTACTGAGCAACAACTGAAAACATCAGTGTTATCCACATTCTTCGCATACTGAACTCAAAACATAGCACTGTACCAGCTACTAGGAAGACAGTTAACTCTATCCCAGCTGAAACCAGGATACCACCCTACACAGGGGTGTAAAGCACCCTGTTCTCTCCTACCCAACTGATCAACCCTTGATAATCCCTAAGTGGTGACCATGCAACTCTAGGGTGATATGTTCGAGGCACCTTGAAGCTTTTAAGTGCCTCTCAGGAGAGCACCAGTGTACCTGCACCGCATCCCCCTGCTAGCTGGGGCTGAACACTGCTGCTCTGGAGAAAAGCAGGCACCAGCAAAGGCAATCACCACCAGGAAGCAGATATTATGTCTGAGTGCAATCTGCACAGCCTGTTGGCAGAAACCTAGTACTAGAGGTACTGCAGGTCTTGAAGCAGCATAAGACTGTCCCACTGAGGGGAAAGGCAGCAGATAGCTGCAGGCCACATCCAGTTCAAGGACTCATCCCAAGGACTGGGGATGAATCAATGAAGACCACGAAGGAAATCCCAGGGCTCACAAAGCCCACCAGGTCCTGGGGGAAAGCAGCAACATTGTCATAAACTGAGCTTTAAAAACAAGACCTCCATAAGAAAAGCAGCACCAAGATTCATGCTGTGTTGCTGACGAGACTCCCGATGAGAGATATATATGTCTGATCAACAGATACCTTTAGTATGTTGCAGGCAATTACAAGCAGAGTGGCAAGTAGGTGGTCTAGATGGGTGTATACAGTTTGCTGGACTCCTGCAAGCAACAGGATCACTTTGGAGTTAGCTGTTTACAAAGGCTGCCCATGCTGTGGAAGCTATGGAGATGCATGAGTCAGAGTGCAGTTTTCGTACTGTGCCTTCTCCAGTCTAACAGCAGGCAGCTGAGTCAAGGCTCATCTCATTCTCTCCCATCCCTGTCCTTGTGCCTCCTCTGTTGTGGACTACCAGGCACCAGAGCCACATGGTGCCATGCCTCTGCAGCTTGCCAGTTCACAAGAAAACAAACTGACCCAAGAAAGGAAATGCTTCCCACCAAGTCAGCCAGCTGAACTATCCTCCCTTCAGAGGCCTTGCTGTCAGACCTGACACACAGGAAACAGCAGGAGCAGGCAAGCAGTGGCAGGGAAGAAGAGCAGGACCAGCCCTTTTGGCAGAAGCCCTGGTTACACTGGATTAGATGTGACACGACACTTGAGACCGTTCAGCTGAGTCCATCTGCACAAAGACCAGCTGCTACCACATGGGAATATGAAGTTATCCAATGTGAAGTTATCCAAGAAGCAAAGGCTGTCTTAAGCCCTGGAATGCCTCACCATTATTAGTGATTAGTTATTACAAAAAATATCCAGATATCTGTCTGTCATTTCTTCCCGGGCCAAGAGCAGAACCCATGCTCTGGACAATTTTCTAGGCTTTAGGTTCCATATGTTATAGCAAAATTCTTGTTCCTGCCATGTGGCATGATGAGATGGCTATGTGACAATGCAATCTTGGCATTTCCAGGAATGCTCTCTGAGGCCAAGTTTATAATTCAGTTAAGTGCTGAAGGAGTTGGAGGCATCTGAACAGAAAAGCACACACCCCACACCCCCCAATTTGCTGTGCATTGGTTTCCTCTGTATTGTGCAGGCACCTCCTGACAGACAACGGAAGCGCAGCAGGAAGAGCTACCTGCTCCCTGCTATGCCTGAAGGAGCCTGATATGTCTCTATTCCCAAAGCATCTGCAGGGATGCTGCAAGGAGAGCAGCTGGAGCCAAATGCTTTGCACAGCCTTTCTGTGAGGTGTGACTTAACTCACGAGTAACAGGTTTGACATCTCTTATCTGTCCAGTTTGAGACAGTGGAGGATTTTACGCTGGCCAGGTAGCTGGGAAGGGTCAGCCTCAGCATACTAGAAAGGGCCAGTGCACAGCGCTGCTCTCCAGCTACTTCCCTTCCATTCTCTATTTCCTGTGCCCATGTGCCTCCTCAGGAATGCCTCAGGACAGAAAGAGCTCCCAGTCTGTGCAGGGAGACAGGAGGAAGCTGCTGTAAAATCCCCAGTGTCCTTTGGTGGGGAGTGTCAGCTGTGGGTAAAATGACACACAGAAAACCTCCTGCTGGGCACTTCCCAGCCCTTGGATGAGCAGAAAGTCAGAGGCAATAGGGGAACTTCCCCTTGGCTAGGGCCTTTTATCAGGGCTCTGCGTGATGGTTTCTAGAACTGTGCTCACAGCAAGCTGGACATAGTTGTTCAGCTCTGAATCAAACTTTTGCACCTGGGAAACTGCTTGCTGGAGGTCACCTGTGGTAACCCTGGCACTTGCCTTGTCCCTGTGAGAAGAGGCTTGGCAGAGTTGCAGAGCAGGCCACTGGGTTTCACGCGTGCAGCCTGGCATTTGGCCTGCAAATGCTTCCAGGCACATGCTGGTCCAGTTGGCTACATTCGTTGGGAAAAAGCAAACCATTTGGTCCCAGCTGCTCTTCCTGCAGCATCCCTACAGATGTTTTGGGAACAGAGGCATATCAGGCTACTTCACAGGGAGCAGGTAACGCTGCTGCATTTTCTTTCTCTGGCAGGAGGCACCAGAGCAACTGTGGTGAGCAGGAAAGATCTGCTGGGAATTGCAGTTCTTCAGAAAAATTACCTTGAAAAATACTATTAGCTGCTTTCTCAGACACAGGAGGAGAAACCTGAGGGTGATGCATAGAAGCCTCCAGCTCTCTGTCTCTCCTCTGGCAGGGGTTTTGTTTTATCTTCTGTCTCCCAGCTTCTGGTCTGATGTGGTTGATGTGCTAGATGTAGCACTTCCCCATGCTTTGGGGAAGCTGTGGAACACAAGGGAGATGGTCTCTTTAGCCACTACCCCCATGTCTGAGAAAGACCTTCTTGGAAACGCTCTGGAGATCACGGTCTTGTCAGACTCCTGGGGAAGAGCCTTCCCCTGAGCTCTGACAGACACTTCTTTAAAATGCCAACACAGCACCATCTGCATCCATGGCTCTGTTGTGTTTAAGGACTTTCTACAACGTGCCTGATATCATGTCTGAGAATAGTCAAGGTTTCCTGGACAAATGAACATAGTTTTGGTTTGACACCTTGTCTTCCAGATGTGACTTTGAAATCAGCCAAGCTGAAACACAACAGCTCTGTTTTGGCAGTCTCTGATGGAAAGTCAGGGTGGTCTCCAGGGCCTTCCTCATGCCACTGGGGACAGTCTGTGGTAGGAAACCATGGGGTTCATGGGGTTTCTCCCTTGTAAATATCTTTTTGCTGAAATTTGCTGGTAGGTCTTTGGTTGGGGGCTGAGCTTTTGGCTCCTCTGCAAGGGATAGCTTCCATGCCCATTGCACCTAGGTGCTGGAGCTGCTGGTATCTGTGCCTGCCCTGCAGTGAACCCTCCACACTTAAAGGCAATGAGGTGAAGGGTTGCTGTTAATAAGCAACAAACCACAGTATGACATTTGGTAGTCAGATGTTCATCTCCCCCAGCCTATCCCTCTGGAGGGGAAGCCAACAAAAGAAGCAGTGTCAGTGAGGTCCTTCCTCCCATGCACCATCCTTTACAGCTGGCAAAAAGCCTGCAGCCGTCACAGAAGCCAAGGCAGCAGCATTCACCCCAAAGGCAGTTGCTGTCCTAGCTCAGGGTGCAGCTAGCAGCATAGGGCTGACTTCTCTGCCTATTGGCCCCCAGGCTGTCAGATGCCACTTGAGTTTGCACGTCTACTACCTGTTTAAACACCTTCCTCAGGTCTTCTCAGAAAACAGAGTTTGGAGGCAACAAGTATCCCCCTGCAGAAGCCTGCCTGCCAAACTGGCATTTCCTGTAAGGATAAGGCAATCTCTTAAATATCCTGCATGGAAACCTCACTAGAGCTCAGCTTGGGCCTTGCTGCTCTTCCAAGGCATTGGAGTACTGAAGCTGAGCCACAGCATGAGCAGCCCTGGGAAATTCAGGGAAATCCCCCTTGCCAGAGTCAAGTCACAATGCCAGATCGCCATTCCTACCTGAGCCTCTGCCTGAATTTTGGCTGTGAGCCTTGTAAGCTCACAACAAGTTCCCCAGGAACTGGAGGCCTCAAGATGCAGACGAAGCTGCAAACAGAGGAATAACGTATCAGCAATCAGAACCAAACCACTTTGCAATTTCTTAGGGATGGTCCCAGTTTGCCACTCCTTTTGAGACAGGAAACCTCCTGGCTCAAGCAGGATTACACATGGGATAAACTTACTCATGCAGAATCCTTTCCTAGTTGCAATATTCTTGAGCTGAGGAGTAAATAGCTGACTTCCCCCCTGCTAGCTCTGGCACAACTGCTTCAGGGGGAGCTTTGGTGAAAGGGGCTGAAATATCAGAGCTTTTGGGGTGGCAAATACTGGTTGCTGCCCTGGGACTGATAGCCTTGATTTCCATGAACACAGTTGTCACGTTGTTCTCTTGTTGGAGATCATCTGCAGCCCAGCTCTTTGCCTGGCAGCTCTCTGCAGTTTCCCTGGTGTGGGCACAGTTACAGGGGCCCACGATTTCCCTTGCTAAATCCAAAGCCTCTACAGGAAACCAGACTTAAGAACCCCATCCACCCAATTAATCAGAACTAACGAACACAAAATAAGATGCTACTGTGGTATTTGGGGATGTGGAAGGGAGGCCCAATTCCCCACATCCTCCTTCTAGTTGGCAAGGCTTGATGAGATTCCCGAAGGCAGTACAACGCATAAAAGAGAGGGATCCTTCGGAAGAGAGTCCCACCCCCGTGGAAAACCCAGTCCTCGGATACACGTCGTAAGACATAAGCATTTAGCAAGTCAATCTACAGCCTCTCTATAATATTACAAAGTGCATTTAAAGCTCTTTGCCATACTGAGATCAAGAAATATGTTTACACTGAAAAAACGGACGTAAGTTTCAATCATGCCAATATGTTCTTTCGGGGAAGGCTGTTTCGGCCACCGGCGCCACTACATAGTACTACACTCTTCCGTACAGGTTTGTCAACACAGAGCACGAGGACGTAACAACAGAGTATACTTCCCTCATGTGGTGTGTAAGAGAAATGCAACGGCAATAACTGCACGCCGTGCAGCAACTTCAGGGAAGTAACTAACTCCTGGTCGGTTGCTGCGCCAGAACAACAAAAGTACGAGACGCCTGGGCTCCAGGCGGAGACGTTACCACCCGAATTACCTGACCTGCTATTCCTGAAGCGGACTACCTATGCTCACCACAGGGTCGTCGGGAGCCCGTGGGGGGCGCGCGCCCGCGGGGGCGGTCGCCTGGCGTCGCGTCCGTGCTGCGTCGGTAGCGGGCGCCGGTGTCGCTCGGCTGGGCTCGGCTGGGCTGGGCTCCTCGTGCCGCCATGGGGCTGCTGCTCTGGCTGGCCGTGCAGCTGGGCGCGGGCTGCGCGGCGTACGTGGCGTACGTGGACGTCCGGCGAGCCCAGCGGCCCCTGGAGCACTTTTGGAGGAGCACTGGCTTCTGGTAAGCGCGCAGAGCCCTGCGGCCAGCACCCGGCGGTAGGCCACGCACCGCTGGCGAGAAGCAGGCGGGGTGAGAGGCGGCTGCCCCTAGCCCTCCTCAAGCAGAGGATCCCTAGTGTGTAAGGACGCGGCCTTTCTGGAGGAACCTGGGCTTTTCCGGGCCTGCTGCGGTGGGGTCGGAGAGCCCGGCACCTTGCTGCCCGTTGCTGCTTAGCCCATTGGGTGTTACCTGCCTGGAGCTGGTCGTGGGACGTGGACAGTAAACAAAGCGGATCAGAAGATAGGGCCAGTCGACATCCCCTCTCTGACTTGCTCTCTTGCCTCCAGGGCCCTCGGATACGTGGAGTCCTTCCTCTTCCTAGCACAGCACATCTGCTCATACTCGGAACTCATTCCCGTTCCTTTTCAGTGTTTCCATTGTCACAGTCCCTAAATAGGGCAAGGCAAAACTCCCCTGCCGGTTTGTTCTAGGAGTTTGTTCTTCTTCCAAGACACTTTCAACGCGCACCATCTTCCTAATGTGGCCAGTGAGTCAGGTTGAGCTAAGTCAGGGGGACGGGTGGGAGCATGCATAAATCCCAGCTCCACCGCTTGATATCCTGGTAGTGCTTTGCTTCTTGGAGAAAGCCCAGTCTTGCTGAGCTAACTGGGGTTGAACAGGCTTCAAGTTTTGTGAGATACGTGAAGGCTTCTAGCAGGCTCAAAAGCAAGAGATGGTATATTCCTTAGCCATGTTCGTATCTTGCTCTAAACTCATTATGAACTCCTTCATTTTGGCATACAGTGGATTAAATAACAATTGTGGGAAAAAGAGATGCAAAAGGGATGGAATCAGCAGTGTGCGCTTTGGACAAAAAGGAATTTGTGCATTTTTTTTTGTACGATGCATAAAGGTAGTCTAAAGCAAAACTTGAAAAATTTTCCATTAGTTTTCCATGTTGGTGAGAAAACAGAACAGGACCAAAAATACATTCTGATGAAGAGAAATGTTTGGGCTTTCTGGATTTTTTTTTCTTTTACTGTTTCGGTTTTTAATTTTAATTGCAATGTTAGGAAACATTAATGAAAAACTGCCCTAAAATATAGTATGTTTTGCCCATTTAAACTGCAGCCCAAGAAACACCCATGATTTTAACTGTGTGAAACTTTGTAAAGCTACAAACATGGAAAGCATGTGAGGGGAAGCCAGAGGAGCAGTAGCAGAGGGAGAGGCTCTCCATGGGTCAGCAGCTACTCAGTTGTAACACCTGGCCAACACTGGTATTTCTCAAGCTGTAGGATCCCAGCTCCCTTGAAAGCTCATCCTGTGAGACAACTGCGTTCCAGTTGTTAAAGCTTCTTTTCTGCATCACAGTTTCAGACAGTTGGGCAAATACACAGCTGTGGATCAGCAGTTGATAAAGCCTGGGAGAATGCAAGGCTTGATGTTCTCTGGGATGGGCACTGTCCACTCAGAACAGGAAAGGGCAGATACTGAACCAACCCGGCTGTTCTATTGCTTTCTTTTGTATCTTGCGACGGTTTCTGCTAGATTTCTCTCTAGCAGAGTGAAGTTCAGAGTGTTTATTCAGTGTGGACTAAGCAAAAATATGTGAATGCTTTATGTCTCGACTTCCATCTTTGCCACTGCTTGAACTGAAGCAAGTTTGAATCTCAGAGTAGTAGTAACGCACTCCTTCAAAAACCAACAGTTAACATTGTCCTTATCAACTGGAACAATTAAAAAGACCCAAATGGCTGATACATTTTTAGTAAGAGTAGAATTGGTAACTTTGCAGTCTCACTTGTGACTTGAAGCAATCTCAGGGAGATGATGTTAAGTGAAGTTGCACAGAGGAGTTCACGTGTGCTGGCTAATTTGTATGAAGTACAAGGATGTAATCTGTGTCAAGACTTGCACTTTCAAATAAGGATGCAGGTGATGGGGTGATAGGCAGGTGATAGGCAGTGTCTTAGCTAAGACAAAAGTTGCATCAAGTTCTTGTCCAGGTGGGGTCAGGCTTTTCCCGCTTTGTGCACAGATGGCTATATAGTAGCAGGTTCATTCAATGGGGTCCTTGGAGGTGGGATGTGTATGTGGAGGGGCACAGAGGAGAGGATGACAGTATGACTCTTCCCTGCATTGTTACAATCAGCACAGAGCTGATCCACCCATCAGAGAAGACAGATCACAGCAACGCAAAGCTTTTTCACTTACACAGTTAATATACAGTCTGTAGTTAGAACACAAGTTATCTCTCTTTGCAGTGTGAAGACATGTGGAAATATTTTACGAAACCTTGGGGACAATGTTATTTTATCTTTCTTGTAATACAAATGCTTTAACACTCAGAATTTGCACATTACCAGGAGGCTTAATGAGAGTCTCTAAGGTTGCCCAAACTCAGTGAACTGGGCAGCGTTCTAAGTTTCTGAATCGTGGGAGGGTGGGAGTGAGATCGTCTTGGAGCTATTTATCTGTGGAGATAGAGGCAGCAGAAATTTGCCCCAGTGTTATGTTAATTGCAGTGGAATAAGTAGACGTCAAAGTCATGTTAACATGATCATTGCTGTATAGCTGTGAGCAGGTTAAACTGCTTACAGCATCAAGCATAGAAACCTCAAGTCACATACTCCTGGGCTTCCTTATGCTTAGGGGTGAGTTGAACATGGCCAAAGAATGTAGAAGCTCTGAGGTCTAATTCTGCTTCTAACAAGTGCAGCTTCCACAGCAGAGCAAGAGTTGATGTCATTGCATAGACTTCAGCAGGAAGATCAAGCCCATATTTGTCTTACTACAGACCTCAGCAAGTCTGACTTCCACTCCAAAGCCTAAAAGACATTAGTTACTCAGAGACAAGATGACTGTCATTGTATGGCTTCTTTAGGCCACTGCTGCCTGATCTTGCTGTCTGTGCAGCAATGACTGCTTGTAATACTTTGTTTTGAGCATGGCAATGAGATGCACCCAAGTTGTGTTCTGCTTCACCAAACTACATGTGTAGCCAGTTAGTCCCAAATAACCTGCAACTCCATTTTGCTTTCATCTTGTGTTAGACAGTGCTTCTCATGCCAGGGAGGATTTTGCAGGTGGTATGGGAACTTAGTGTAGGGATCTTTGGATACCCAGTGGAGCTGCTAGTTAATGTTGGAATGTGTTTTTTCTTTTCTGTCCCTCCTTTCCTGAAGCCCTCCTTTACCTCACAGCCGTGCTGACCTATTTGACCTGAGCAAAGACCAAGAGATGAACCTTGCCTACATTTCTTCTGTTCCACATGGCGGCATTGAACAAGTTCGAATTCACTGGTTACTGGAATTAGTTGCTCTCAGGTAAGCAAACACCTCAAGTCAAAATCCGGAAAAATGTGACACATTAAAGTGTCCAACAGGTGCTCATTTTGATATTTATCTTGGTATAATTGGAAGCTGGGCATTTCTTTGCTTCCTTGGAAGTCAGGTAAGTGCCAGTGGAAGGGAATCAATTTGGGGGTGGATAAGATTAAGAAAGAGAGAGCTTGTATTGAGAAAGGTGGGGCTAACCTGCCTGCATTACATCCTAAAAACAGGTGAAGGAGCAGTTTAAGGTTTCTTTTCATCTAAAGAGTCTTCTGGGTGTGCTGGTCAAGTTTTACCAAGACCATCTCAGGTCATATGCTACAGTCATTCCACTTGTCCCCGGCTGGCATGTCCAGGCATCAGCATCTTGATTCCCAGTTGTACCATGACCTCCAGAGAGTCCTCAGGCTAGCAGAGGTTTCATGGACCATTATTGCATGTACAAGGTTCTAGTGCAGCTTTTTTGAACTGGGTGCATCCTTTCTAAAATACTGCTTGGCACAACCTTGAAAAGAGAGCTCTGGAGGAGTCTCCAATGGTTCCTTAGGCAAGGAAGAGTTCTGCTTTGCAGTCAGGTCATCTATGCCCAGTGTTATGGAGAGAGCTCTCAGCGGGATGCCAGGCAACAGTCATTCTGACTGTTTTCAAGGCTCGTACTGGGTGTTATCACTGCTGTTCGTTCAAGTCTAGCAGACTTTGGTCTTAGTGTGGTAACATCAGCAACTACTCAGTTCTGAGAAGAACTGCTGGGAGAAGCCAGACTTTGAGACTTCAGCTCCTGTCCACATCCCGGCTGTCCACATGGGTACCTAGAGCTCCCCCTGGCCATAGGTCTGCTTTTAATATGCAGGTCACAGTGTTATGCTCCCTTTCCAGGTTAGATGAGTCTTTGGCAAAAGCCAGGAATGGGATGGAATAGGCATAAGTTCATTACCATTCCTTACCAAAGCATTTCACGTGGCAATACTGTCCCAAACAAGACTTCTCACCCATCCTGTTATGTGGTTTGCTAACCATTAGCTGTTCTAAGAGCAGTGCTGGGGGACTAGAAAGATGGCTTACTTTTGTGTCCTTTAATTTAGAAGACATGATACAGCAAAAGAAGTCCCACAAAGTTTAAAACAAGCCTGACTCATTGAGAGGTCCAAATGAAAGCTGCCGCTATTTTATTACTGTCACTATCTTCCTTCCGCTTAACTTGGGAGTTTCTTTTTGCATCCTGAACCCACCTGTGTGCGGCATCAAGTGACAGGTAGTAACAACTAAAACAGGGTGACTTTAGTTAATACCAGTTAATACCCTCTTCCAAAGGATTCATATGCATAATAGCATTTCTAGTTCTAGGGAAATGCATGTCAGAACAACGCTGGAATTCCTTGCCTTTCAAGTCCCATTTAACTCAGCTTAAACAGACTCATGCCCAGTGGAAAGAGCCAAATACAGATGCCTAGAACAGGAGTGATTGGTCTGGGAGGAAAGACAAACCATAAGAACCCCATCAGAAGTTGTAATAGCTCTTAAAGTTCTGCCTGGCTCAGGCTGTTGCTGAGCTGAGCATATTTACAATCATTACAATTTACAATGAGCATATTCACATCATTACTGCATCTGCTGTTCCAGACACAGGAGGATGGGAATTTACCAGTTTTAAGTCTTGGGAAGCAACAAGGGGAAGGAGAGCGCAAACTCCAGAAATGGGATGTGAGCAGAGGAGTAGTGGGTTTCAGGGTGTACATTAGAAACAGCAGAAGTTTTCTTCCTAGGTTTTAAGGTGTGCTTGTGTATTTAGGTTTGTTTGGGAAAGTGTTTGGAGGTCCTGCACACAGATGAGTATTGCATCTGTATGCCAGAGCTGCCTCTGTATGTTAGTCCATCTGTGAATATAGCAGGTAACACAGCTTCTCCCTTCCATCTTTCCCTGTGGAAGTGTCCCAGTAAACACCCTTTCCTGTGCTGTGTCTCCCTCTCTTACTGGGCTATAGGTTTTGTACTCACTCTTGCAGTGACCCAGCTCCAGCAGGGGCAAGGACAACTGTCACTGGTCACCACCGCTGGAGTCCCTGTCTTAGGGGTTTGTCCTGAGAGATGGCTTGGCTCTTTCAGGTTTCTGTAACCAACTGACTTACAGAAAAAACAGTGAGTACCTTTGAAAAGAAAGTAGCTACATCTACACTTAGAGGCCAAAAGGCCTCCTGGCAGCTTGTCTCAGCTGTGCCATGTGTTGGATTGGGCTTTCCAAATGATTGAGGGAAAGGAATGTGTCTGTCATGGATTCCACTCAGCCTTTGTAGGGAGAGAGGCACTGAGTCCTTGATGCAATCAAAATTCTGGGAGCATAGAAACTTAGCAGTCAAGCAAGAAGTCCCAGGAAAGCTGTAGTGCCTCAAGGGTAGGATTCTAACCCACTAGTCTCAATATTTAGCCCAGCTTTGACATGCAGAAATTAGAAACTTTGCTACTGTTTAGAACTAAGCTGAAACTGCTCATTTTGCAAAAATGGGCATTTGTCAAAAACAAGAATACATTTAAGTTGTGGAAGGACAGCCAGTAGACTGAGTGGCAGCAATGGTTTGGAAAGGGAGAGAGCATGGAGCCTGCAGACAAACGTTGGGATTGAAAGAAGCAATAGGGGCAAGAATGCAAGTCTGAACAGGAGTTCAGTGCTGATGCTGAATTCTGTGCATGTGCAATTCTCTTCCTGAACCAGCGATTTCCAGAAGGATGGAAAGACGTTTAGAGTGAGAACCCTGTAACAGCAAAACTGTGTTATGTCATGGGGTTGGTGGTCGAGAAGACTTCTTGGAAGGTGATGGTAGATGGTGGGTACTTGACTGAAGAGGAGCACTTACAGAAAACAGAGGACTAGGCAATACCACCACTGTGAAAGGCTGACAGATACAGGCATTGCTTTTCCTCACAGTTGTCCTATCTCTAAAAAGGTGCCATAAATGTTCCTCTCAAGAAGCAGATGTGCTCAAATAAAAGACTGCCACCTTCCCCTTATATTTTTCTTTATTCCAAGTTATCCTGTTATTTCACCACCCATGAAAGGATACCATGAGGCAAACTGTTTTCAAAGAACTGCTAGTTTTATTTTCCAACCAGAAGCACATATATATCTCTAGGTCATGTGACACAGGAATATGCATGGTTATGAGGGAATCTAACATGTCTTTCATGGACTGGACAGTCCACTGGTTCTTAGTTACCACTGCCAGTAAATACAGCCATTTTGACGCCTAGACCACACATTCTGGCCATGCTGCACTAGTCAACAGGAGAGTTTGAGGTGAAGACTCCCAACTCTTTGCCCAGTGCCATGGGACCCACATAGTCCACAAGTTAAGAACCCTTTCCTCTTCTTGTGTAGCAGCACTAAAGTTTGTTGGATACATGATTTATACAAGGCACCACAGTGAACAAAAATATAGTCAATCTACATGATAGATATAACATTTCCTAAAAGGCATATAATGATTTTATTTCAACATTAATATTAACCTAGCTGGAATTAGAAGCCCATCCCCAGCTTCCCTCCAAGTCACAGTACCCAATTCATGGTAGAACAGGACAGAAGAGAATCAGCAGTTTTTAACATTTTCAGTCTTCATACCCTTAATCTTGGTGTAATGCAGTATAGAAAACATAAATGTGCCAGAAAAAGGCTTGGTTTTTTAGTTACTTTTACATACTCCTTAGCAATAATTTACAGTCTCTCAGCATCCCTACATCATAGCACTAAAAGCTGTTCCCTTGCTGTGTTTGACATTGTCCAGCTCTACACCTTGATCATGAGCCAGCTCTGCCAATGAAACTGAAACAGAAAATTGTTCTCATGGTTTCTTCTGGTCAATAGTTTTTTCCTAGTAAAAGTCTTAAAGCTTACCCTACCTCTTATGCATAGCCAAGTTTCTTTGCTTAGGTATCCTTCGGTGCCATTCTTACAATAAATATGGTGAAAAAGAGACTTTTGACTAATTTCTCAGCCTGATGGATAAGAGAAGGGCAGCCTCTCTTAATTTTTCTCCAGAGACTGTTGCAAGGACACACCTTCCATTGGAATCTCTCTTTCTTTTTTTCTTTTTTTCTTTTTTTTCTTTTAAAATGAGATTCATCTAGAATTAAGGCTATTTTTTTGCATTTTTTCCTTTATGTTCTAGGCTGGTAGCTTGACCCATAAAGTTAAAAGAAGTCTAGATTGCTGGGGTGTGTGTTCTTCTGTACTGAAACAATTTTATTTGACTTCCAATGACAGCTTGCTTTGGCACAACAGCCAAAGACTATCTATATTGATATTGTCTGGCAGTAACTCATGTAAACCCACTTCCTCATGCTAGGCCCTGGAAGGACTTAAAAGAGATACTCCCTCATGAAAAATGGTTACAAAGAAAAGCGGACACAAAGCAATACTTTGTCCTTGGTCTCTGCCCATTTGCTTTTATAACAGAAAGAAGCAAGTCATACCAAGTCAGCAATTTAAAGAATAAGGTAATTAAATTGTTTTATGGCAGGAAAATTCTGCCAATGGTCAATCCTTTAATCTCTTGACAGACATTTCTGTCAGGTTTTACTGCTTGGGCAGTACTAACAGTGTGCAGCTGATACGCTTTTTTATAATGAGTGCATGAAAATGTTATCATTGAATCACTTACCTAATTGTGCTATTCTCAGTCCCTGTGAAGACATTTTTTTATTTTGCTTTTTGGGAATGCACTGCTTTTTCTTTAACAAAATACTTGCTCTTGAGAGCCAGACAGGCTCTGGGGCACCTGGAGAACCTCAGTTTGAGTGTTCTTTCATTCAGTGACCTGAAAAGTTGAAATAAGCAAGTCACATGATGTGCTGAGCTGACTTTTTTTTTTAAATGGCACAGTGGAGAAATGGCTTCTGCATACATGGAACCTGTTTCTAGAGTCTGCTAATTGTAAGAGGCACAGCTGTGATAGAATTTCCTTCCATGCTTGGTGCTGTGTGTGAACCAGCCATGAGTAAGGAGAGAAAGACAGGGCAGCTGCCCTACCTTTCATGCAGGTAATTGTAAGCTTGAGCATGAGAGAGGATATTCTGCCAGTGCCATGGGCCAGAACACTGAGTACTAGCTGTGTTACAATCAAAATCTAAATCTGTGCTTATTTGTAAAGACAGACCATGCATATATAACAACACAACTGACTCGGGGGTTATCATTTGACACAAAGCAGAATGAACAGCAATTAATGCAAATTGTTATAGAAGGTAACCCAGCCCTGGAAAACATGGTTTAGTGGACCTCAAATCAAAGAATAATATGATAGGAGGAAAAAAAACACCACCAAAATGTCTGTAGTATGTACAAAGAGTGGTGGAATTTTTCCAGGATATAGGGTTACACAACTTACAAAGTGTTACTCCCTTTACTTGGCCCAGGTATGCTACTGTAAATTTTCATTAGCATTGTGTCAGAGAAGACCAGCCAGGCAGTTCTGACTGACCCATCATTCCCCTTCTAGGCAGATTACAGATTTACCTTCCCACCCTACCCTCTTTTCTCCTGATTCTCTTTGCGCCCAGGCAGGCAGTTGTAGGAGGAAAATGCTGTGCTGCATCACAGTTCTGAGGTTTTATGTTTGATGGTCCTTATGTGTCCCTGAATTGGAGTTGCATCCGCCCACCAGAGGCAACTTATTTTTGCAGGATGGTACAACTACCTGGGTGACTGTATGACTGCCAGTTAAAGCCATTAATTTTTCTTAATCCTGTTTATGCACTTAGTAGTTATAAAATTGTGCATCAGAGTCATATTTCTTCCAGCATCATTAGGGTAACATTCAGTGACTAATTACCACAGATGGAAACCAATAACACAGGTGACACCAGCAATAATTTTTGGAAATGATAGTTTTGAGAGGAACCTGTGACGGATCATGGTTTCTTCTCTGTGGCAGGTTGTGTCACTACGCCTGTGTAATCAAGGTGGAGAGACATGCTACATTCCACAATATTTTACACATTTTATTTGTATGCAGGCAGTGGGAGTTGTTTAGGAGCACACCTAGAATGATGGAAGGGGCAGGGCCTTTCAAGCCAGAATTTAAACCATTATGTGTCCAAGGTGCTAGACTGATTGCATTTTCATGGAGGTGGCTTAACCCTCTTAACACAAACCAGCCATTAAACCACTGGGAGAGTCAGCTGGCACTGGGCAGACTTTCTAGCACAACAGTTGTATGACGTGTATGTTGGGTGATCATGGCACAAGGAGGAAGTCAATCCCAAACTGCCCTATTGCACATCACCTGCATTTTAAAGTGAAGGTGCAGGTCATAATCCAACCTGTTCCATCCTGGTCCTGGACTGCATCCCCAGTGGCTGTTCTATGTGGCATCTGACAAACAGTAGAGCTCTTCAGGGGAGAATGGCTTGTAGGCCCATTGTTGTACACAGCCAACAGTGTGTCTGATAATTTAATTATTGCAAACTGCCCCTCCCCATCTGTCACTTCTCTAGTGAGTCATCAAGGAAGACATGGGATTAAACTGAGCAATCTGCTGGAAGCTTTTGGTCTTTTGCAAACCGCACAGCATTATGTATACTGTAGAAAAGCATTTCCTGCATACTTCCAAAATCTTTCCCGAAGTAACCTCCTCTTTTCAGAGAGTCTATCACTGAGGGATTGCAGCAAGCCAGGAGAACAGAAATGTTTAAATCCTTGTAGTCTTTCAGGATTTCCTTTAGAGTATTAACTCCAGTGGTGTCCAAAAATGAGATGGAAGAGCAATCTACAACAAGGGCTTGGAAATCAATTTGCTTAGGAACTAGTTGCAGAGTGGTGTCTCTGATGCCCAGTCCATTAGCAGTTGTGTCACCTCCCTTTTTCAGATGCTGCTTTTCCTTCTTCTCATATTTCTTCCTTCTAGCAGCTTCTAGGTTAGGATCTAAGTTAGTCAATCTGTACAGAGACTTTAGGAAGTAGTTTCTATTTGCATAGTAAAGTGGGGCCTCAAAACGGAATATTTTGACCTTTGGAACAGAAGAGAGATTTTCATATTCTAAGTCATCCTCATAAAAGCTGGTGTCTTGGATCTGACCAAGCAGGGCTGTCCGTGGCCGCTGTGTTCGAACAATGATGCATAACATGGAGAAAACAATGCCAACTAACAGCCCTATTTCTGTGCTGATCAAGGCAGAGGCCGACATGGTAACAACCCAAACAAGTGTGTCCACCTTATTCACATGGTACCGTGCTGGCACATCTTGGAACTTCCTTAGGGCTCCTCTGAGGCTGACAATGATGATACAAGCCAGGACACACTTCTGCAAGGAGTAGAAGAGAGGTGCCAAGAAAAGCAGCACCAGCAAAACCACCATTGCACTAATTACTCCAGAGACTTGAGTCTGGCAGCCTGTAGATGTTTTGACGAGTGTTTTTGCTAGAGCTGCACTGGTTGCAAAAGAGTGGAAGAATGAAGGAATGATGTTGCAGAACCCCACAGCAAACATTTCCTGATTGGCTCGGATGGTGTAAGCATATTTCTTTGCACACATTTCTGAAAGGGATACAGTGAAGACAAAGCTGACTATGGCAAGAGGCAAAGCATCTACAGCGACTCGCAGCATTAAGTTGAAATGTGGTACCTTGGGGGGAATAAATCCTGTTGGAATAGCTCCAGAAACACTGGATGCATACACTTCATTTAGCTTCCCGTAGTGTGACACCAGTGTTGCCACAACAATAACTACCAGCTCTGTGGGAAGAGGAAATTTCAGCTTATGCTTATACCGATCTCCCAGTTCCTTAGCAGTGACCAGCACCACAATACAAATGGCACTTGTGATGACATCACAAAGGTTAGCCTGAGAAATGTTCCGGAAAATGTTAATCCAGGTAATAACAAGCATCCCATGCCCTTGGCTACGTGGGATTTTTATTCCAATCAGATACTTCACTTGAGCTGTTAAAATGGTTAAGGAGGCACCAGTTGCAAAGCCATCTAGTACAGACTCAGATAGGTACATAGATACGAAACCCAGACGAAAGATTCCCATTAGAACCTGAGGAGACACAGAAAAAAAAAAAAAAAAGAAAAAAAAAAGATAAGCCTTAAATGGTGCTGTGAATAATTAAGTACAGGTGGGAGAGAACTAGCTGGAGGCAGATAGCATTTGGCTATTGGAATCTTAAAACATGAATTATCCTTTGATGTTTCCAGTCTGCTTTTTATATGTGTGATTCCTTTTACTGTTGTGGGATACTACAAAATCAAGTGGTGAATGAGGAGTTTGAGACAGGGTCAATCAAACATTGGTCTGAAGTGAGTCTGCTGAAGTGGCTTCTCTGAATTTTACTTCCCACGCAAAAGAGCAGTGGATCCAAAAATGCTTCTGTTATACGAAAGCCAATTTTCTTTTTTCCTGTCTTAAAGTGAATAAAGTTAAAACTTACGGCCATTGCTTTGTAAACAGAACTTGAATAACAACAGCTAAGATCCCTACTTTAGTGGCACTGTCATATTAAACAGCTTTTAATTTTAGACCTGTGAACAGAAGGGAAAGTGGAGCACAAACAGCCTTTGTGGCATACCTAAGGTCAGAGGTGGCAGAAGAGCTCACAAACTTCCCCAGATCCCAGGATACTGTCCTTAACTAGTTGCTTCTCCTTCCTTTGATGGCTTTGGAAAATATAGCTGCACCAGGGCATTTTGTTGTTCATAAATGTGACCTGAAATTTCTTAGTAAACAGGAAGATAGCTAGCTCTTTCTTAGTTTATATATATACAACTAATAGGTAAGTATGTTCATCATGCTTCCTTCTATGTTTTCTTGATATCCTTGTGATGGGCAGCATGTTAGTTAAGTCTCAAAAAGTCCAGCACAGCCATTGTCTGAAAAGTATGTTAGTCAGTCTGTTTCACCTCTTGTCCTTTCTGCTTCTGAATTACCTTTAGACAGCAGTTTGGTAGAACATAGTACCCACTAGCAAAAGACTGAGCAGCACATTCTGAACCTGCTTAGAAGTAGATGAGTGCGTCTGCACCTTTTTTAAAGTACCTAAGGAAACAGAATTATTTCTTCATTGTTGAAGTACACAACAATGGGAATTTCCATTATGGTAAGATCTATATTGGATTTATGGTCCCATGAGAGCAGCAAGGCCAAGAGGCAGCAGAGTATCAAAACAATGTTAATGTCTTGCAGAAAACTCTTGTTTTACCTGTGCTTGCTAGTAGCTAGGAAAACTGCCTACCTCATGCTTTCTTTGAGGTGCCTACAGTTAGGCTTCCTGGAATAAACAGTCCAAGGTCATTCAGGTGAACTGATGCTGTATCTCTCATTGAAAGAGAGTCAAACCAAAGCTTAGGTCATGCAAAGAAGCTTTAAGAACTTCATACCTTGCCTCTGAATGTCAGTAACCACTTACCTGATACACTCCAGCCACAAATGTCAAGGCTGTAGCAATGCCAATAGCATAGCATTCTTTTCCACACTCAGCATTCATCCCTGCGATTGTAAGGTTGAAGGCAGTTGTGTTGGACTGACTGTCATTCTGCAGAGAGCCATCACCCAAGGCTGGTGGGGCATCATCATTCAAGTCAAACCCAGCCAAGAGAAGTTCTCGGTCCACAACTTGTCCTACCATTAAGCTTATCAAGCTGAAAATGCCAACTGAGACATGACGGGATGTACCCATTAAGAAATAGATGATGTTGGCAAAGAATGATGTGTAAAGACTATAAATGGGCTTCAGACCTGCCAGCAGTGAGTATGCGATTGCTTGGGGCACCAAAATGATCCCAATCACTAACCCAGACATAACGTCCCCCCAAATATACTCTTTGCACTGGTACTTGGGAAGCCATCGTAAAACAGGAAGAAAGTCCATGACAAAGTTCTTTATCTTCTTTGGGGTGCAGGAACAGCTCTTCCTCAGCTTAGCTAGCATGACTTCTTTCCTATTAATCTTGACATGAGTCTTTCTTTCCATGAGAAAGCAGGAAGAGGTGCTGTTTTCCATTCTGGTAGCCTCGAGTGGTCTTTCCATTGTCTCAGTGCTTACTTCATGTATGTGTTCCTGCAATGTGATGAAAACAGCTGTTAGGTTGCAGTTTGTGAAGGCTTTTTTAGCACAGATACTTAACACTGAAAGTTTGTCACCTGATTGTGCCTTTAAGGAAGTATCATCCCAACAAAAACATTACCACAGGGCTCCAGTGACATATAACCCTAAGAAATAAATCTGCAGATTGAGCCCATTCTTGAATCCAGTTTGTTTTACTAAGGAAAAATGGAGTTAAATTAGTAATTTCTTTGTACAACAAATATTTCCATCAGCTCTTCTGAATGCTCCATCATAGAGGTCTCTGTGAATAGAGGCAGCACTTGATGGTGTGAAATAAACGCTTACTAGTGAGGTAGGCTATGGTTTTTCTAATAGTGCATCTTGTAGTCATTGATGTGGAACTGACATGTGGTATAGTGATCTGTCACTGCAGCTATCCTCAGTGCGCAGGAGAAAAATTTTGCTAGTAGAACCTGTAAAGCAGAGTTTTCTGGAGAGCAACCATTTAGTCTTACGCAAAAATTTGTACACAAACCATTGATGGACTCTTAGAAGCTGCTACATAACATGAACCTGTTGAATTGTAGATTGTTTTGATGTGCAACTTCCATTAATTAATGAGCATATCCTCACAAATACCACTTTGGCAACATATGAACCATGCACAATGATGGAGTCTGTTACCATCTCAGAAGGGTGCTACATGTTAATATTTTCAGCTTTAAAACCATAGTTACCCTAGCTTTTCTCTCCAGGGAATAAGATATAACAAATAATTCTGTGGGCAGCAGAACAAACACAGCAATGTTTCCTATGGTTCTCCTGCATACCAGTTTTCTGATACATAAAGACTGGGACAGTTTGTATTCTCCAGATGGAGGTGCTTTTGGTGTCTCTTTTATCTATAAACACAACTGTTTTCACCAAACTCAATCTCTGCGTTTTTACTCAATTGTCAAATTAAGTTGAAATTAGCATAGTGCATTCATAAATCATTTCGGGGTAGGAGCGGACGTGACTCAGAGGCAAAACATGTAAGTGCCCTATTGTAAACAGTTTAAAAGTAAAGATAGGAGCAGGAAGGTGGAAAATGTCAGACTGCCAAGTGGCAAATCTTGGCTTCTGGTTTGCAGTAGAAAGAAACAAGAGACTTCCAAGAGTGGATGCCCATATGTAAGTACTGGGAGATAAGGAATGATTCATATTGACCTAGAAGAAGAGAGTATGTACTAGTACAACAGTATGCAGAATCTCTAGGAAAGAACAACTTCTCAAGCCCAGCCTTTCCCAGTGCCATAAACAGCCAGGATCTCTACAACAAAGCTTTTTGGTGCCAGCTATGACATTGCAATATAATGTCAAAGCTTGTCTTCACTTACAAGTAAAAGCTGTTTCTTTCTTCTTTCAGTATCTAGAGACAGAAGCCATACCCATCAGCTTCCTAAAACTTGAAGTACACTCACTGGCACAATATTCTGTTGGTATATTTGAATGTTTTTAACAGTTAATGGTAAGTTTAGACTCTAGTGACAGAAGTCATCATTCTCTGTGTAAATTTCGTACTTTTTTTGTTGTTAAGAAGAGTATTTTGATTTGTTAATGTTTGGTAGCACCCAGTTAAAGTGTAGAATTCTAAGCTGAGAAAAAACAAAGGGCTTATGAGTCCAACTGGAAGCATAGTTGGTAAGCAAAAGAATAGATTACCAACAGCCTGTAAGCTTTTGATCTGTAGCACTCCAAATAGAGAGAGGCTTGTTACAAAGTCTTCTGTCTGTCCTGCTTACAAATTTTTTTCAAGATTTTAACAAATACCTTTTGCCAGCAAATTGAAAACAATAAGAAGATATGTATCTGTAGCTAGTGCAAAAGTCTTAAACAAGTTGCCAGGTATTATTTTAAATGACACAGCATGATTTCTAAGGCCATGCAAAGTTTAACCATAATTTGAAACAGGATGTTTAAGTGTCACAGGTATGTTGTTAATAATTGGGTAAAAGGGAGAAAAGAAATTATTATTAGAGA
Source organism: Haliaeetus albicilla (assembly GCF_947461875.1). Taxonomy (NCBI): domain Eukaryota; kingdom Metazoa; phylum Chordata; class Aves; order Accipitriformes; family Accipitridae; genus Haliaeetus; species Haliaeetus albicilla. Next base: position 42,682,548 of record NC_091516.1, read on the forward strand.
TGTGTGGACTGATTGTCCAAGTTGAAAATGACCTGCAGAGTAGTCTAAATATATTTCAAAAAATCAGTAGATTTCTACCCAACCCAATTACATTAAATAGTTGTTAGCTCCCACTGTATAAGTTTCTTTATGTTTGTAAGTAAGGTTTATTTCCATCATAAGGGAAAACTAATTACAATTTAATGTAATTATTTAGAAAGACTGATGGCTATTTTTTATCAGTAATGCCAAATTTACTTTAGACTCTAATGTACTGTGTGGTTATGCTAGGCAAGATCTGCTTGGACAGGAAATGGGTTGGATCTAGTCTTTGTTAGAATGCAAAGGTGAGAGAAAAGATAAAAGAAGTTACAACACCAAGAGAAATACTTAAGAGCATATGATTAAAGTTTACCAAATACAGAATGCTAGCAACTGTAATAAAGACACTAATTTTTAAGATGCAAAACCCCAACACTTCCGGTCTTACCTAGATTAGTTGGAGAATGAGAGGCTTGTGCATGAGGACAGCAAGTCCTGTTTGAATGCCACCCACTTCTTACAGCCAAGTGAATTCAGACAGCCAAGAAATACAGTGCCCTTGTTCTACATACTTAAAAGCTAGTGGGCAGTTCAATATCCAATGAGTGCTTTTGATAGGCTACACAAAAAAGATTTCATTGGCTTCTGTACACTAGGCTCATATATTTAATTGTACAGTTGCTGTCTGCCTTTCTCTAAACTCACACAATTTACTTGCAAGTAAATTTGTATTTACAAAAAAAAACCCCATTAAAATTCATACATATGCATTGTTTGTGCAGCTTCCTGAGGGATGATAATAGTTTTTAATACATAAGATTATTCAAATATAATTTCTCTGGAAATCTGTTAAGAGATCTTGTGTATGAATGATAATTTCGTAATATATCTCGGCTGTACTGCCTTACTGGATAATCAGAATAGTAGCTTTTTGTAAAAGCCAACAACAAAAAAGAAAAGCTAGTATGGTAAAGCATGTATCTTTTCAGCAGTTTTGATGCATTTTAGACACAGGTCAAAAAAAACCTTCCTGGTGGAATAAATTTCTTCAAGCTAAAACACAGCCAAATGCAGACAGGAGGTCATTTTCTTCAATTCTTTTTTCTCCTGAAAATAAGGGTTTCCTTCCTATAAATAAGCATTTATTCTGCTAGGTAAGTTTTCAGAATCCATGTCAAATGAACATGCTAGCTATAAAACACTCAGCTCTAAAACAATGTTATTGTTTCCAGACACTGTTAATGTTTAGAGTTTAGTTGTTGGTTTTAGAACATAGTAAAGCCACACCAAATAATGGAAGGGATGTTGTTACCAGCAAAACATTTTTCAGCTGTGTAACCCAAGAATTCTGAGGTTGTGATGCCTATAGCTCAGTAATGACTTAATTGCTTCACCTGAAGAAAACGGGATTCCACCATGGCTGCATGCTATTCCCTGTACATTTGTGCAGACTACCAGTGAGCTGGGAGCTTCCAAGGCTCTTGCCATCTTCAAAGACAGGAGGGTGGAGACCAAATCTGTCTACTCCTGTGCACATAGGTAGACTCCCGCCTTCTGATTCTGGCACTGAGGTACAACATCATCCTTCCACAGTGGTAATACTCAAGCAATATTCAGGAGCTTTAGGGGTATCAGTAAATAGATTCCTCTACTGGCTCACCACACTGACCCATTTTCAGCTCAGCCCATACTAAGTGGTTTATAAGAAAAGGGACAACCCCTATTTCAGACACCCCCTCATTCCCCAGAGCTTCACAGAACATAATGTTTGCATTTTATTCAAGTGAAGGCTTCCCATCACTTGCCGAAAGAGCTGTTCTTAGCAGGGATGTGCAGATGAAGCAGCATATAGCATAGAACATGTCTACCCACTGCATTTGACTTTGGTATCAGAACATTCTCAACTGTTTAATACAAGTGAAAGTTACTTGCATGCACATTCATATACATATGTATCATCCATATCATTACAACAAAAAGTAGTCTTGGTTATTTTTAATTGTATTTTGATGTTTGGAATCTTCACAGTTAAATTTTTTCAAGTTGCCCTTGACTGCATGAGCAAAAGCAAAAACCTGCCATCCCCCCCCCCCCCCCCCCCCCCCCCCCCCCCCCGGCTTGAGCAGAACCTGTCTCTGAACCACTTATTCTTTCAGGTTAAATGCAGTGACTCAGTTTGTCTTGTGAAAAAGAGAAACAAAGCAAAGAACCATTCAAGCCAAACAAATGGCTGACTTTCCAACTGGCGTTAGTCCCACCTTTATTCCTGTCTTTGTACCATGCCACTGGCCTGACAAAGTCTCTCTGCAGGGAAGGAAGTATTTATCACACCACTTTCAGTGGGATTTCTCTTTGCAGATTCCTTGGCAAACAGTTTCTGCTGGTATACGTGTAACCATTCTGGCTGGATGAGTTGTTCTTTGTGAAACAACACAGCCCCCTAAAACCTTTATTCTGCTGCATCCTTTTGTCTCCCCATCCTGATTGTCCACCAGAAAATCTGAAGCTGTATCTCTAGAATGCCCAAGAGGGAGTAGGCACAGTGAGCCTGCCTCTGTGAGCCTGCCTCTCTATGCTAAGAGATCTCTTAAATGCTCTATTTGGGGCAGAAGTCAGACAGCGTATCACAATTCTATACTAGAATCAGTTGCTCTTGCTTAAATAGTGATTGCAAGTGTAAGTTAGGATAGAGCCCTTCATATAGTTTGAGCCATGTGATGCTTGCAGTTTTCTCCATGTTTGACCTATGAAAAATCAGCTGAAAACTAATGTGGGTAGAACAGGTTTTGTATTTAGCATCTGATGTTTCATTGTATTTTTGTTGCATAAATCACAGAAAAACATGAGAGACATCAGTTTAGCTAAGCATTTGATTTAAACACTTGTAGGTGTTAAACTGTTCATGTTATTCATCTTTCATATCAGCAACCTTTTCTGCCTGTAAGAAACCTCTCTTGGTCTCTAATGGCTATAACTACATTACTGTTCTGGTTTTGAGCATAACACAGTTCGGAAAAAAAATCCCTGGTTAGCCTCATTTACAGTGCATTGATTCAATGCACAGAGGCATGTTGCCTTGCAAACCAGACTTTTTTCAGAGGAAAGTAACCAGAAGCTCAATCCCACTACGCTCCGACCTTTTATGGTGGCATAAAAACCTGAGCCAGCAGTTGTTCTTTGGACAGATGTGAACAGATGTGGTGAGGACATTTAGTCTGTGGGGCCTGACTAGACTGAAATCATATCCCCTGAAATGCATATAATATAATACTGCTTCAACACCTACTGCTTTGATTTATTAATCTACTTTTTTTGTGCAGAATTACTTAGAAATGTCAACATAACCTATGAGTTTTAGAAAGGATCAAGTGACAAAACAGAACAAGTGAAATGAACATTTCTTTCTGTCTTGTATAAGCGATTGTATTTTCAGCTTTAGAGCACCAGGACCTAGATGTACTTGGAAGCAGACTTAAGCAAGGTGCCAGCAACCAAAACCATCTATTTAAACACTGACTTAGCAAGCTTACAGCCTACAGGCAAAGAACATCACAGTGCTTTTTAGGGAAATAATGTGAAACTGGATGGGCTCAGTTAGTTTTTTACTGTATCTGGAGAACATACTGTGGCTTCAAAGCATTTTCCTGTTGAGTTTCAACATTATGCTAATCCAAAAGTGAAAGAGAAAAAAATACTACAGTTTACTGGTCTCTGTGAGTCAGGAAAGCCAGAACATTAGTCTAAATCATCTACAAATTAACATTCCTATACTAAGGAGTTACTTTGAGTCAAGCAGTCTTTTAGATTTGTGCGTTTCTAATTAAGATCTCCAATTCACAACTTCTCCTTCCAACTATAAGTTGATCTATGATTTCCAAGGCAAGTTAGGCTCTTTTTCAAATGTCTGCATTCACCAGCAGCTGTGATTCAATTAATATATTCCCAAGGATTCTCAGTCTAGTGTCCCAGTGAGTAAGATAACAGCCACTGACTTGTAACAATCCCAGAGGCGATGAGCAGGCTACAATAGAACTCACACAGTCAGCCAGCAGCTGTTATTAAGGCTGGTCCATCACATCATATTTGAGAATGATCAGGCCTTGGAAATAATGATCAAATAGTTTCACTGGTTCTCCAGGAACTGGTTTTGTTCAGGGGTTCCAGAACATGCCAATCAAAACATTGTCATGCACTCGAAGGCAAGACAGCGTTATTCTTCTGGAGAGGCTTAGGGCATGACCACTAAAAAGACATTTTCTGTGGGGTCAAAGAGCATTCCTAAAAATCAGACTTCCTGCTTTTGGAAAGGTAGCTGGTCCAAAGTGAAAGTCTGTTTTTTAAAAAAATCTTTCAAGACAGCTTTCCAAGACCTTAGTCATCAGTCACAAAGCTAAACACTAAGCTCTGTTTTCTGCCTTGTGGTTTTGCTGGACTTTGTCTAGTCACATTAAGCTGTTGTAGAGAAAAACAAATTGATACCCCATTCTCATGTTCTTTCCTGTTACCTTCCCTGGTATCTTGGGTTTACTACATGCAATAAGGACAATATTTTGGAAATGCTCTTTGACATTTAATCACTAAGAAAATGCTCAGTTTTAATAAAAATGTAATACTTTGAGAACTATATAAGCTTCATATAGGCCACTTTACTTAAGTGCAAATAAAAACCAGCCAAATGGCTGGTCTTGAACTCTTAGACCAGGGTTTGCAGGAAAGATTACTTCCATACCGATTGTAGATGACTACATGTTTTACAACCTTTGCCCGGTATCTACCTTGTAAGCAATATTTATGAAGAACAGAATAATGACAAAACTTAAAAAGCAACACCCGTGTGCAAAATAACTGAAAAGAGGCAGTTTTGCACCTTTGAAAACAGGCAAAGAACAAATAACACCTGAGTTCAGAGGTGTGGCAGGGAGGCAAATCTCTTACCTGGGTAGCTTTTTGACAGGAATGTTCAGCTCTGGTTTTGCACGTTGGAATGAATGAAAGTCTTCAGTCAAGCATTGCTCTATTTGCATAAAAGATAATTATTAGCTAAATATTCCTCAAGGGAAGAATGGGTAGCTATTGAATCTTGAGCTTGCAGCTTGGTAGTATGTTGTCACTTGTACTGCTCTGAAAACTTGGATATATATGCAGGATTCGCTGAGGATTTGAGTTTAAATAGTGCATAGGATTATTAATTAACTAACGCTGATCCAAAAATTATGCTGAGTTCAGGCTAGCACATCTCTGACCTTTGAAGCTGCTTCTCATCTGAGATTTGATCTGGTTTATGCATCCTCATACAGCTTTTGATTTTACATATTCAAGGTGTAAGAATAGAACTCCAGTTCTATTCTGCACTGAGATTTGTGCATTTTGCAGGCTGGAATAAGTACTGTTCTGCTCAGCACATAGGATGGGACTGCTGGAGGTCAGAGTTCCATTCCTACACATCAGCGCATTCAGATCACAAGATCTCTGTTGCTTCTGTGTAAATCAAAGACTGTAAAACATAGGCAAATCAGCAGGACAAAGACTGACTTTCTGTTCATTCTTTGTGAGGTATATAAATAACCAAGTCCCTTCTCTGTTACCTTAGGTCTTTCGATAGGTGCAGACCTATCCATCTCCTCCTCTCAACAAAGGTGATAGGTAATGTTTAATGGTTACTAGGCAGTGTAGATTAACAGATTGGGCACAAGGCCAGGACTCACAGAAACTGCATTCAGCTGGCCTACAAGCTAAGGGATGAGGAGATGTGTATGTTTCTCAGCCAAGGAAGAACATGAACGTGCATGCAATAAGAATTTGAAATGGGAAGTGCGAGGCCTGAAAAAGGCTGTGTTGCTGGATAAACAAAGATGGTTCCTCCTTCCCTGCCAGCAGGAGTGCTTGCAGCGGGGTGCAGTGCACAAGCATGTCTACAGAGGGCCAAGTTCCAACATCATCTTTTATCCCAGCACAAAAAGTTGCTTGCTGCTCTTCAAAAATAAAAAGAAAACGTGAAAATTATGGAAATGAAAAGTCAAAACACCAACATGAGGGTGGAACAGAAAGGGAAGCTCATCTCACTTCTGTGATGCTAAACTAGTCATGGATTCTTAAAACTACTGGCTGTTACCAAGAACTCAAACTAGGTGACAGTAGTTGTGACATTCTAATCCCAAAAGCTAAAGAAGGTAATTTAAGTCTTAGTAAAATCCTCTTTCTTGCCCCTTTCCTGTAGAAAGTCCTGTCAAACATTCCTGTCCCTTTGCCATTCCCAAGGTAGCTCTTAGAATAAAAGGGAAGCAGTAGTGCACTTAATCTGCATAATGAATTTTGCACACTGGTGGCAGTAAGATAGTGTGTCTCCTTGGTCTTGTGCACCACAGAATAGGAAATGGCTTTATTGCTTCTCTTAATTTCTTTTCAGGCCTGTGGTATTTCTTTCTTGAAGATAAAGTGACTTAAACTCAGTCTCTCAAATTTGCCCTTTCATCCATTTTACTACCTAATTCTTAGAACCAAGAGTCATCTTCTCTAATGACCTCTTAAAATGTGCATGCCATCTGCTTCAGGACCAAATTAAGCTTGCCTACTCTGTTCTCCTTTACATGTTTCCAATATTTGGAAACTCTGTAACTTCTAGTATTTGCAATCCTAGAATTTGCAGAATAATTGGGGTTTGCCCCACTTAACATTTTTTTGAAAAAGACCTCTCTGCATTTCTCTCCAACAGCACCTTTCCCAATATCAGGCTCCTAAGAGTACTACAGGATGTTTAGGTTATCACTTGACCCCTACCATACACAGTGGGTTGTAACTTTGTTTTGCCTCAAGCTAGCCTAAAAACAACACTTTCTGAAATTTTGAAAGAAAGACATTTCAAATTATAATTTTGTAATATGTGAACACTGTTTAGGCACAGCACTATTCAAATGAGGCTAAATATCTATGGACAGGACAATTCCAGGTGGGGAAAAAGTGACAAAATGAAGCAGTCTCTTATTCTGTCTCTAGGAGTTGTGAAAATAATCTAGTTTTGAAGAACCTACATTTTGTGATGAACAAGCTTTCGTTAACATACACAAGTACTGACAGCAAAAGGTTCATCAGTGCTTAATTATGGAGATGCTAGTTCACGCTCCATAGCTTGAAGCCATTCATCAAGGCTTCAGTCCAGCAATAATTCTGAGTGGGCAGCTCCTGGCATCCTGGTTGAGTTCCGCTGGCACTAACAAAGCAGGACTAAATTCTAGAAGGACTGCCTTGCCATGTCAAACGCTCAATTGTGTGTTTAAGAAACAATGGTAATTGGCCAAAATAACCAAAAGATGTGCTACAATGAAACAAAGAATAGAAAGTACATTAAAAAAAAAGAGATGACCATTCACCAGTAATTAAGAGTTTACAGATTATTTTCCTTTGTGTGACTTGCTGTTTATCCTTATGAACAGATGCCTAATATTAACTGGATTAAGAACTGCAAAAGGTTAAAAGTGAAATCTACCTGAAGGTATTTATGAAATAAATGCTGTGAAGAGATAAAATGTATTTAGCTTTGTTGACACATTTACTTGAGGATTTCAGAAGACTTCAGAACAATTCATGACATTACTACATACAATTCATATCTGGTAACCTAATTAAAACTTTAAAAAATAATGCTAAATTAGTCATACAGGGAAGGTTAATCATAGAATCATAGAATCATAGTTAAAAGTGTTTGTTTACTGGGCTACAATCAATAATATCAAATCTTCAAATGTACATAGTGCAAATATAATAACCTTGTTCTTCCTTCTGTGTTTGAAGTTCATAAATTCAGTGAATTATGAAGAACATTTAAGCCTAATGTCTCCATTATTTAAAATGCCCTCATGCCTCAATTAGTCTACAATTTACCTTTATACCATAGTGACCTGCTGATGTGCCTAAGAAGCACACATTTGGTTGCTGTTTAATGGGGAAGATGCGAGCACTGAAAATACGCATCCACTCTTTTAATAGCCCCTGTGTGCTATGCCTAACATTCCTTCTCTAGCTGTGGCAAGTGTCCAGTGCAGCTGGAAATGATGTGTCTACAGGAGGGGAGAGACATGTTATTGATTAGCTTTTTAAAAAAGAAAAAAATCTGTAGTCCCTGCTGGAGGAGAAACTCTGAAATCTGCAAATTTAAGTGCAAATGTATATATTTGAAACTGAGTCAGACCACCCTTTAGGAGGCATCCCTCTTTCTGTTCCCCACTACAAACATAGAACCAATTGAATAGCACTTACCAAAGGCACAAAGTAGGTGCAGTAGTTCCACAGCAGATTTTTTATCAGCACACAGTAGCACAGTTCCTCGGGAGCACAGCTTTCTACAAGAGTAGATTAGAAAGTCTGTCGTGATATAGTTTGGATCTGTCCAATGATATTACTCCAATGGTGTTTACAGTGAGATGAGATAACATAAATAAATAGTAGCAATGGAAAAAATCTTTGTCCTGTAGAGTGTAATCGCAGGTAGAAGGTAAGCTTAAAATCTATATTACAGGGGCTGGTAATCTCTGCCTTCTTACTCATCCCTGCTATTCTGTTCTAATAGAGCCACTTGTACTATGTGGAGATCGAATAGAACTGCAGTCCTGACTTAGCTTTAACAGTTTCAGAGGTTTTGTATACTTACTTCAATTAGACAAAAAAATACTCTAATGTGTTAAATGGGATTAGGATAGGCACTGTGTGGAACTGTCCTTACACACAGTGTTGAGCTGTCCATGGTCATTAACGGAGCTGTGTCCTTTGAAAAAGGATTTTTATTAAAACACATCATGGAGGGTGCTTGGTTAATCTTATGTCTAGGAAGACTTTACAGACCTTCAGCTGCCATTGAGCGTAAAATGTCTGAGCTTGTCTGCCTTGTAAACAAAACTGCCTATTGTTTCATCCCTAAACAGCCAGAACTGTGGAACCAAAGCCTGCTTATTGATTAGTTTAGGATGAACACTACTACTGATATTTGTAAATCTTAGAGGCACATTTGCTGTGGCAAGGATAGTCTCTCAGGCATACTTCTTCACCCATTCCTTGCATTCATGTGTAATCTTAAATGGATATTCAAAACCCATTTCTATATGCAAAGAAAATAGAGGATTTCTTACTGCACTGTGAGGTATATTTTCATGTTTCATAAGCACAGAATATAATGCACTTTTATTCTCAAACGGGAGGTATTTGTCATATTAGTGGAAGTTGTTTGGGGTAGGGGGAGAAAGAAGAAAAAAGGGTTATACATGAACATGGAAACCATGGAGTGGAAGAGCTATCACTGCCATATTTAATAATACATCACTAGCCTAAATTGTAATGCCAAAACCAGATTCAGAATAGATTTATCAGCTCTCAGTTTGGAGAGACGTGTAGGTTTGCATCTCATTGGAAACTGTCTGTAAATGCAATTGGTTGGGTTTACCTCCTTAGTTGTAAGAGGTATTGCTATATTTTACACTCAAGAATCAAGAGCAGACATTGGGATGCCATTTAAAGAGCTGCTCTTTCCAGATTGGGCTATAGTGCTCATTTGTCAGTTCTGAAGTATTCAGAAACCACTCATCACAAAAATGCTGCAAGATTAAGAGCAAGTCTGTGGATGACATATTAATTTTGCCTTTTCACCATCATAAGTAATTAAACATCAGTAAATTAGGAAATGAACTTGGTATCATTTGACCTCTTCTATGTTTCATTTTGCAAAGAAGTGATATATTCAAGTTAGACATACAGTTGCCTGTGGGCAGGCAAGGATTGATATAGAAAGACACATCTGAAAGTACATCTGCCATGCAGATAGATCCAGGAGCATCTGGACTTCATCAGACACCATGTGCTATCTGTACTTTAGACATTAGAGAAGTACATCAGGTGAGAAGTCTAGCTGCAAATCTTCACACCTTCAGTATTTAGCTCCATGTTTTTCTTTTCTTAGACTGTTTGTTAGTTGTCCCATTACATGCTCCTCAATACAGATTTCACCAAGTGGAAACAAGTTTTGAGAACTGTAAGATGGAAAAAGTTAAATACTGTGCATTAATGCAAAATTTCAGGTCCAGTTACAGCGTGTGAGTGGACCCTATGAGCAACCTGAGTGCTTGCAACATGTACAGAGCAGACTAGGAGCATTGTTCAGTTTGGTTCTTGTTGCATATTTGGCAGCAGAGAGAGCAATCATTCCAACTCCTTGTTGTGATATTACACAACAGTAAATAAGCTACGTCCTGTGCTGTAGTTGGATTAATGTAGTTTTGGACTATATTTCCACATAGAGCTAACAGGCAAAAGAATAGAAGGAGCATAAACAGAAAATAAAGATGTGAAAATGAAGGAGTGACAATAACAATACTGTGAAATGAAACTAGTAAGTGAAATATGTACCATGGAGACCTGTTACTGAAGGTGCAGTATTAGGCTGGGTGCTTGAATTAGAATGCTGGATGCATACAGAGAAGAGTTCTGCTGCTGCTTAGAAAGAAAAGTTCAGTGACAGCTTTCCCAGGCAGTGCCAAAAGGAGTTACATGCTTGAAGCAAGCTAGTTTTAGCACTTGGTCATCATTCCTCTTCCTTGTGCATCTGAAAAGTCACCTTTTCATTTTCAGTATGGATTTAGTCTCCCTATCCCCTCTTTGCACAACTTTTGCTTAGCGATGACATTGTTGGAGTTCCATCATCAAGGACAACATAACACCACAATGAACATTTTACTTGTAGCCATGGGTTATGCAGGAAGAAGTCACTTCCATACATCAGACTTGATCATAAAGGTGACCTCTAGCAGCCCAGCTCAAATACAGTTACTGAGCCTATATTTCAGTCACTGACTGAGCCTTTAAATTTGTAGTGAAGAATCAGTCAAAAAGCATTTCTGCTACTGGATTGGCTGTATCATTATTTGATTACTCCCCTTCGTAAACTAATATAGACACAACAGATCTCAACAAGGGGTCACAACAAGATCTCACAACAGTCTAAATTATCTGTGCCCAGATGATCTGATGGATATGTTTGCATGTCTGAAGAGGCCAGATACTAAAATACCTTATGCCTTTGCCTAAATGCCTATGCTTTCATAACCTGTTTTCACTTTTACATTTTGAATTTGTTTTAAAAGGGGGGGAGTGAGGGAGGAAGAGACACAACAGTCTAACAATATTTTCCTAACAAGCTAACTCACCTCGGCACAGGAAGCTGTTGATGCTTTGTCTGCCTCTCTCTCTCTCTTCCCCCCACACACAGCACGCTCATTGCTGAAAGAAGGACTGAGGCTGTGCTCACAAAAGCAGGCTGAGTAAGAAATGGAAAATCATAGGCCGTGATTAGCATCAGCTTGAAAGCATTCATTGTTTGCTTGCACTTCTGTGCATGTGAGTTTTAGCCAGATCACAACAAGGATTTTGCAAGTTGCTTTGCAAAGTAAAGATCAAATAACGCTGATTTCAAAGAGGAAAGAAGCTAATTAAGATGCTGTATAAATCAAAGTCAATTCTATTTTTATGTATTTAAAAAAATAAAAAGATTCAGCTGAGTGCACAGCCTCCTGGCTGGCTTGTAGAAGAGGCAGTGATTTCCAATAAATAACAGATGTTGTATTTTGCATTTTTGAAGCCAGTTTGTTCCTAAACCACAAAGATTCATACCCGTCCTCCTTTTTGCGCATCTATCATGCTGGTTGGTTGTGTGGATGGATTAACTGTGACAAGCTGTGACATCAGCAAGGGCTGCATGCTGCCTGGCTGTGTGGTTTTGTAATGCATCCTCCCAGTATTGCTGGGCTGACTCATTCATGCTATAGGGTGAGTGAATTATGTGTCGTATGGGCCCAGCATAGACTGAAGTCTTCAGCATTGTGCTTCTGTGCAGAAGCTGTGGCATAATTGTAAAACAAGCAGATTTTTCAGTCCCTGCTTACACAATTGATATAGCTGAGAAGCAAATGCAGAGAAGTATTAATGCTAATAAATAAACCCGAAAGTGATAAAATATGCCAGTTCTTTAGTATGTGTGCAGTAGTCTTTGGCCTTGCAACTTTGAAAAAGCCTCTGAATGAAGTTTTTGGTCTGCAAAGCATGTGTGAAAAGCACAGGCTGTGTTTTGTATGGGAACTGCCAGGAGGAAAGAATCAGTGTTCATGAACCTGCAAAAGGTCAAGTGGTCATGGTTATTTTGGGATATGGGGATTTCAGGGAAGGGAGCCTATTTACCATACCTGTAATGATCATAGGAAGCGAGAGCAAGCAGACCAAGGACATGGTAGAAGCAGCTCTGGTGTGAATGAGAACTGTATTACCAGCTTCCACGGAATTCAGAAGGGGGAAATGTTGTTTATTAATAATGCAGGAGCCTGCTGATTTCATAGTTATTCATTAAAGATCTTGTGCTTAAACCTGAAGTACCAATCTAGTAGGGTTTTTTTGGTTGCCACTGAGGAAGCCTGGAGCAGTAACTACTGAGAAGGCAGCCTCTGGAAAGGTGAAAGGTGAAGGGCTGTTTTGCCCAGACAAACTCTCTTCAATAGAATAGCTTTGTTGATGGTTACCCTACATGTTACCTTTGAGTTCCTAAATGGGCTGTGACCTACTGACGGGTCAGCCACAGGGCTTCCTATCCCAGGAAATTTTGTTCAGTACATTACAATAAAGTTTGATAAAGTTAGCTTGACATGTTATCAGAGATTCAATACTTGACTGAAGATAACCTAGAATGGAAACAGTCCCTGCCTGTGTTTTTATTGCTCTCTTCTCTGTAGATAAGATATTTGGTCCAATGTCTGTGTGTGTGCTTTCTTTCCAGGGTGTGCAACTATATTCCTGGGCAGGGTCAACCCAGGGCAGAAGAGAAGCAGCAGATGGGAAGCTGTAGTTGTAGGCTAAGGAGCAGTATCCACAGCTGTGGTGACTGGAGGAGACCTGGCTGTGGTGCAGAGCGTCGACGGCCAAAGCTAGCTTACCCCTGCCCTCCCCAAAAGATTAAGTTCATGAATGGGAGTAAGCTGAAAGTGGCATGGATAAGAAGCACAACATGATTATCTCATAACTCTTTGGCAAGCTATCCAGTAGCTGCCTATGGACCTGGAAAGAATTTCCCTCCATACTGGAAAAACCTTACTCCAGTAAAGGGCAGCAGTGGAAAGCTGTTAACATGGGCCTATAACCTTTGACTCAGCAAAGGATGGCTGACAAAGCAAGCCTTTCCAAGGAAGACAACAACAAGATTTTGTGACAGCCAGCGGCTTCCCTCTGTACTCATCACTGCTCTGCATGTTCACAGCACAGTTATTGCTCTCAAGAGTAAGCACATACAAATGAGTCTGGAACTGAGACCATGACAAAGGCTGGTAAGACACCTCACCAGCAGGCAGCAGTCTTGGAGTACAGCAGCCTCAGGCCTGGGGCTTATAAGGGCATTGGTGCCAGGATGACAGTAAATGTGCTTTAGTGTAGTTGCTTGTTATGACTGAGGATCAGGAATGCCTTATCTGGCAAGTCTCCCTGAAAAAGCCCAGCTGAGGAACATTTAAAAGCCAGGCACAGACAGGACAGTGATTGCCACTCCACTTGAGAAATACCCAACAGCAAATGATGAACAATCCCAGTCTAGCAAGCACTCAAATGAAATGACAAGGACATAGTCTTCTGCACATTCACAAATGAACTCAGTGGTGCCTAGAAACCATGACTTAAAGGCAGAGATATCAGAAGAGGTGCGGGCAAAAAAAAGGTAGAAGAATGTAAAAGTCTGTGAGCTTGCTACCAAGGACCAATCATAGGTATGTGATGCTGCACCAGCAGGTCCTAGGTCAGATATACAAAGCTGTTTTGAACAACTCTGACAGCATCAAGTGAATTTATCGTGGGTCAGGAATTTTCCTCGTCACATGCCTGTAATAGTTTTGGTCTGGTCTTCAGTGTTATAAAATTATATTTATAGCACTCCCGGTAACAGCCTGACAGTTGAGCCGATCTTCCGCATGCAGAATGTGTGTAAATAATACCAGCTTGTGAGGTTCCTGCTGTGGTCACATGCGGCAGTCAGCATGGCTTCCAGACACTATATGGCATGCAACCATGCAACCCAAATTCTAGTGATCCTGTATAGGTTATTTTAAAAAAGCACCAATTTCATATCAAAAAAGTAGTATGGGTAAGGATAAGATCAAGATCTGAGAAAGCGGCAATCCTATCAGTCAAGTAATCATTTTATTAATAGGAGCATACTGCCTAATCCATTTGCAAGCAAGAAAAGATTCTCATAAAGTGACATCAGCCAAAGGACATAAGAAGTCCCTCTGCATCTACACACATAACACAGGATCTCATGTACTGTCACGTCAGTCATGGCGAGCAATTGTATTCTGCTTTAAATGTTTTACTTGATACAGGAGGAAAAATGTAGATGTGCTGGGATGTTAAATGTACATGCATCAGCTAGAAGGCCTTATTTAGCCATATGTTTTCACACAGTACTATGTAGACCTTAGGCTGGAGTCGGGAGGACACTAGTTCCTTTGCTATTATCTAAATGGTGTTATTAAGTTTTTACAAGACAGTAGGGTTAATCATTCTTACACTCACTGACTGTAAGTGTGCATGTAAGCAAATATTTCAATAGAACACAGGGTACAACTGGAAATAGTTAATGGATCTGAGGGAGCAAAGCTACCTTTTGCAACAAAATATTTGTCTTTGAACTTTGGAATAGAACTGTCAGACTTTTTTTTTAACCTCTGTCTAAGCCAAAAAAACCCCCTAGTTCCAAATGGCCATTCTTTAGTTCAACAGTAACTTCTAAAATGCTCATACAGATACTAAAGATTCACTGCTATTTACTTCTTTCACAGCTGCACCATTTGACTCTGGCAGGAACTGCAAGCCCATCAGTGGCTGCAGACATGACAATTTTTGTCATGGTGGGAGGACATACTTTAAAAGAGAAAAGCCAGCTTCAGGTCTTTGGTAAAAGAGTGTGACCATGCTAGGGCTAAGATAGTGTGCTTGGTTAAATCACAGGTGGAGCTGGTACAGTGAATATGGCTTATGTTACATTTGTTTTGCCTGCCCTGTTTTCCTCTTCTAGATCATAGTCAGAGATGCTGATAGTGCTTTGTCCTCTTCCGGTTGCACAGTTCCCTTCTTTATTCACTAGGTAATTCTGCCAGCCCTTCTTAATTCTCTGAGAACTTTGGGATTGCTGTTACAGGTTCTTCACTGAAACCTTCCCTTGGCAAGAAAGCAGAGAGGAAGAGCCTCAGTCTAAGAGGCTCAGAAATGCATGGGAAGGCACAGAAAGGAACAAGTTGTGAATCCCAGCACAGAGACCAGCATCAATTTAAGAGATCTGCTGACTGCTCCATTCTCACTTTTTATCCTGTGTGCCCACCATGCCTTGCTAGCACTGATCAGTTACAGAAACCTTCAGTCATATCTAGGACATTGCATCTGCAGTTCCTTTGTAGAGCCTTCCATCCAAGCAGAGGCAAGGTGCCTAGGAAAGAGTAGGCAAGATCACAGAGGCAGAGCTCAGGCTGCACTGTACCAGAGAAATTGGGTGTAGTGCTCTGGCAAGGCTGGAGAAATCAGCTTGAGAGGCACTGGCAAGACCTTGATCAGCCCTCCTATATGATCAGGGCTGGATTTATCTCAAGGGTGCTTACAGAGCCTTTTGCTCAGGGCATACTGAGGTCAGAATTTGGGTGCCAGGCCAAGGCTATGACATGGGCCAAATGGCAGTAAGTCACACTAACAGAATATTGTCAACAGAAGTTCATTTTTAATTCCCATTTGACACTTCATACTGGCAAAACTTCTTCTGTCCTGTCAGATTTCAGTTAACTCAGGCCATGAATTCAGAAGTTATGGGGAATCATACACCAACTCACATATTACATTATATTTGTTTTCACTGAGTACTAGGCATGAAAAGCCTTTCAGGAATTTAAAGCATATCTTCAAATGTATCACAGATAAATTGCAAATTCTAGTTTTCATCCCCTGGGTAAAAGGAACGCCAGCGTGCCCATGCAGGTGCATGCCCAAATTTTACTGCCTCTACTCCTGCAAGATTCACTAACACAAAGGGATGTGTCAGGGGCTACTCCTAAGTCTTTGAACACATGTATTCAAAGCTGGGTAAAAGGAGTGCAGCCTGAGATCCTGGGAGTAGAGGAGAAATAGTAAGCAAATGCTAACAATGAAGTAAAAATTACAGGCATTTTGTACATAAATTCAGCATTCTTTGAAAGCTACAAATTTATTTCTCAGCTGGACCTAGACCCATAAGAAGCTCTATTAAGAAAACTGTATTAATATTGCAAATTAAGAGAACATTAAGAAAGACTGTATATGAGTTAAGTTGGAAACCAGCTGCCCTAGCAGTAGGTAATCAAATGGAAACTGAAAAAACAGCTTAGCCAAAAAAAGTCTAGGTAAATTTCACTTCAGCAAAGAGTTAGAAATCTTAATATCCTGTTAAAAACTCAAAATCCAGCAAGCAAGTTCATTATGTTGCTTCTGTTGCTGCTGCTGGAATAGGAAAAGGGCATGGATTGGACAAGAAACAGGACTTGCTTATGGTAAACACCCATTACTTTAGAGGAAGGAAGTTTGTGTACAGTTCCAAGAACCCTAGTTATATGAAAATTTTGAGAGCCAAAAGAAGGCAGACATCTGACCCATTATCTGCAACCAAGTGCCACCTTTGCTATAATATTTACATTTGTACTTTTTATTATCTGTATTCTTCAGAGTGGTGAATGGGAAACTTCACTACAATTTTACTGCCTTGGATAACCTTATGGATCGCCTGTGGGAAAATAAGCTAATTCCAGGTAAGGGCAGCTCCATACCTCCACAACTTGCTACATCTGTTTGCCCATGTTGTGCAACCATCAGGAAATTCTTAGAGAGCTTTGCCAAAGCTGCTTTTGATGAAAATTCATTATTTTCCTACTTGCCTTTACCTCATGTTTATGTAAATGTAAACAGTGTGAGCAAAATACTATTATGGCAGTTAAGACAACACAAATGGTTTTACATTGCTTTCAACAACAGTTTGAGATGTATGAATTGGGAAATGAGATCTCTTGAAGAGGAGAAAACTTTGTACCCATTAACTTGTACCTAAAAGGGCCAGAGAAGCAGATACTCAAGGTATAGCTTCCCTTGAATTTCTGCAAACATGCACTGTTTAAAGTTCCCTCTGAGCCCTGAATTTATGATGCTAAGTATTAGTTTTGATTACTGTAGTCATTGACAAGTAACAAATGTGAGCAACCTCAAATCTGAAATATTCCTGGTGAGGACATTTAGAAACAGGAAAGAAAGACCATTTAATGATGCTTCTTCATTAACAAGTTTGTTTCAGATAATGCAATAACACCTTCATTAACCAAAAGGAGATAGCATTCACAAAAAAAAAGGAGACCAATCTTTTGTGTCTTTTTTAGGATTTGAATTGATGGGAAATCCATCAGGATATTTTTTAGATTTTGAAGATAAAGAACAGGTAGTAAGATGGAGAAACTTAATTACACTTCTGGCCAGCAGATACATAGGTAAGTTCCCCTGCTGAAAAAAAAAAAAAAGAGAGAGAGAGAAAAAATGCTTACTCTGTTGTAATCCCTTCTAACTACCTCAAAAATTTCTGTGTATTGTGATCAATTTCAAGACCCTGGATTTCAGCACAGAACAGGAAAAAAACCATGCCAGAACAGACTTTGGGATAATAGCCCCTTGTTTTTGCTGATCCATGACCAACATCCTGAATGAGTAGTGTGTTCTGGGTAGCACATTTGGCCTGCCTCTGAGGACTGACTTTTAGCTTCATTATGTTGTTGTGGTTGTAAACCACTAGTTTGTACTAGGACATGATAACCTGAACACTTCCCACATGCCAGCTTCAAATACCTCTAATGAAACAGAAGCCTCAACCTTAATTAAGACTAGGTGAGTGCCCTAGAAACAAGGCTGTAATTCACGTCACCTCCCTCTCACGTTTCATCTTTTTCAAATGTTGCCGCATTTCATTGAAAATGAGAGATCATTCTGAAACTACCAAAACCACATTTCCCTCATTATTAAAAATAGGTAATATTTATAACCTGTTGTAGCTCTGGGTGCTGAACCTCACCTGCAGCCCTGATTGATAGGATTGCCTGGATCAGTGACTAATTGATAGGATTGTCTGAATATGCAGTTCACTGATAAATGAGGCCTCTTCTACAGATAGGTACGGATTGGAGCATGTTGCTAAATGGAATTTTGAAACATGGAATGAACCAGACCACCATGACTTTGACAATGTGTCTATGACAGTGAACGGTAAGCATGTTTTGGAGCACTTACTAGCGTAGTAAAGTGAAACAGGTGCGGGGGGTGGGTTGAGGGGTGACAATGAGAAAGGAGAGATATTGGCAAAGAAATAAGGTAGATAGGAGAGGTAAGGAATGTGGAAGGTATACCTAGTCTGTTTTGCTAAGGTCACGTTACTCACTACACTTTGTTCCCTGCTTGGACATCAGTGTAAATACAGGGATAGTAGAACAGGGAAAACAGAACAGGATTTACACTAAGATGCAGTTCATTATTTGGATATAAATTAAGGTTACTGGGGTTAAGGTGGTAAAGGTGGAGTAAAAGGAAAACTGTTCATTGACATATGCATGCCTTGGGAACTTGTCCTCACAAGACCTTTTGTGAATGCAGCTCAGGTTTTGACATCTTGTGTTGACAGTGCACAGGAAAGAGTAGGCCCAGTTTGTGAGGTCTTGCCAATAAAGGCAATAATAAAGTTATAATAATAAATTTATAAATAAAGTCTCCCTGAAGTTTTATATCAAGATTCTGTTTTGAGTTATCATCTTTGATATATGCATCTGCTTGCACTTCAGGGTTTCTCAACTATTATGATGCTTGCTCAGAAGGATTAAGAGCAGCCAGTCCTCTACTAAAATTTGGAGGGCCTGGGGATTCCTTCCACGCCTTACCCAAGTCACCCATGTGCTGGAGTCTTCTGTGTCATTGCTACAATGGAACCAACTTCTTCACAGGGGAGACTGGTGTAAGGCTGGACTACATCGCTCTCCATAAGAAGGTCAGTCCAAGATTTCAGTTTAACGCTATTTTTTTAATCAGTTCAATCCATGTTACATTTTATTCTCATTTATGAAGTTGATTTCCAGATGAGTGTCCGCCTATAGCAGGAAGAATGGCTACCTGTTCTAATGAAACTTTGAAGATGTTCAGCTGCAAGACCTCACCTCAAAGCAAATTTGCCTTTGCCTAATTCCCAGGGGGAAACAACTCCTCCACCTCTTTTCCATTTTATATTCTAGGAGAAGCTCATGCAAACAGCATTTGCTGTAATGGATTAGGTAAAAATAATAATACTGTCTGGCCCACAGCTCCTCAGGGACTCCAGGAACGTGTTTTCAGAATATGTTTGTCTGTATGTTATGTCTGTGTGTTTACTACTGTTTGCTCACTTTCACTAAGCAGATATGAAATATTGTTGCAGGGAGGTGGGAGTTCTCTCTACATCTTGCAACAGGAAGTAGAAGCAGTTGAACAAATTCAGAAGCTGTTTCCAAATTTTGCTTCTGTTGCCATATACAACGATGAAGCAGATCCAATGGTTGGATGGTCCATTCCACAACTGTGGCGAGCTGATGTGACCTATGCAGCTATGGTTTTAAAGGTAACTCAGTTCATTGACAGACTTGTCACAGCAGGGTCTCCTGATGCGTTAACACCGTTGCAAAAGTAGACTTAAAGTAAATTCTTAAGCAGCTACTCAGAACAATAGATCCAACAAAAGGAGAGCTCCCTGTGGATACAGCTGGAGTTTCCCTGAATAGTCTGTTTTCTGTAGCTTTATTTAGTTTGTATTAATTTTCTTCGTCTTCCCTTTAATAAAAAACAACTGAGAACTAGCCTTCCATGTGTTGGAGAATGTGTCAGATACTGAATACAGTCCCCCAGTTAGATCCACCTGATAAGACTATACGCACACATCCTCTCTTCATGTAATACTACTACTATTATCTCACTGCTGCTAGCTATCACCTCACTTATGTGAGACATTATTTCCCAACTCCTTCATAAGTTTATCTCATCAAGAGACACCAGCTTAAGAAGTACCTTAAGCTCTCAGCATAAGCCCATTCTTTGGTTTTGGATAATGACTGTAAACATGGTCTTATTAGTTACTGCTAGTAATTACTGCTGTTGATCAGAAAAGCAGAAGGAGAAGACAATGCTCAGCATTCCTGCCCCTGCAGGAGTTGTAGCCTGGCCCCAGAGCAAGCTCAGCTCTTGCTGCTGCATAACAATAATTCCCACTGCAGGCCTGTTGCTTTGTGAGCTGCTACCTTATACAGCATCCAGAGTCCAAGCACTCATGTGCAAAGTAGTAATTCCCAAACCTGGGGGCATGTATATCACCCAGAAACAAGATACATCTTATCAGCTGCTCCTGTGGAGACAAAGGCTCCCAGCTCCTTTAGGCTGCGGACAGAAGCAGTCTTCTCCAAAGCAACAAGTCACTGACTGCATTGCAGGGAGTTTGTGAGAACAAACAACAGTGTTTATAATGACATGGTGATATGAAGGGAGAAAAAAAAGACACATCCAATGGAAAATTAATACTTGGGTGGATAGGAGCTGGAGCCCTGTGTTCCTTCAGGGATGGAATTATGAGACCTGTTTAGTTGTCAGCCTTCTGAAGTTCTGTTTGATTCTGATATTTAGGCACAATCTGGTAAGCAGAGCTTGGGAGCTCCGACATTTTGTGGGAAAGCAGCACAGCTGGTGAAATACTGGGAAAACTAATTCCATGTTAGCACCAAGTGATGAAATGAGTCATTGTGGAAGAGAATCCAGGACCAGCTCCCAGACACTTGTGTAATGGGTACAAAGTAACTCCAGAATTGGAGAATCATTTAGATTTAATTCAGATGATAAATCCAGATTTCTAATTTAATATTCAAGACAGAGGAGCATCATTTGTAGTGCAGTATCTAAGGAAATATATTCATAATTTATGCAGAGTACTAGTAGTAGTTATTTCAGAGACTTTTTACTGGCAAAACTATGTGGGTACTTCAAATTTTCCAGTGGTTAATGTATCACCTAAAGATTAGTTTTTCCAAGAGTTGTGAGGAACAGTTTAGTTTTTCAAACTTTTCTAAATGGCAGAGTGACACCTCTTTTCAATGTTGTGTAAAGTTTTAAAGAAAATGCAGCCATTGTGTATTTGTTGGATTTTCTCCAGTGTGAAGTTCCATCTTCTCTATGACTTTGCAGGTAATCATCCAGCATCAAAACCTGCTCATTGCCAAGGCCAACAACACCATCAACTACACACTGCTAAGTAATGACAATGCCTTCTTGAGCTACTACCCCCATTACTTCACACAGCGGACTCTGACAGCACGTTTTCAGATGAACAATACAAAGCCACCTCATGTCCAGATGGTGCGGAAACCAGTGCTGACTGTCATGGGCTTGCTGGCACTGCTAGGTATAGTACCCACTGATTAAAGAGCACATCAATAACCTTTTCTACCTAGGAGCTTCCTGCCCCGGAGAGATTATTCCAGCCATCTCACCATTGATAAAAGCAGGTTTCTCCTACCCTCTGTTTATCAGCTGCGTTAAATTGAAACTTCATTTCCTCTGAGAAATTAATAGCTCAGTTCCTGACAGTCTGTTATCCATTTGATTTAATTTACTGCTTTGTTTATACCCTCTGTATGCCAGCCACTCCCTTTTTGTTGACTGGTACTTCCCTCCCTCTTGTGCCATCACATGAGGCTGTAAATGTCTTTAAGAAATCACCACAGCTGGAAGACCCATGCAGCATAATAAAGGAAGATTCTAATTCACTGTTACATGCTTAGATCTTGCTAGCTGAACTTCTAAGCAGAAGAACTGCTGTAGTAAGTGCATGCTCTGCTGTTGTAAAATAAGCCTGACTGAATGCTATGCCTGGTAAAATAAGCTAGAATATAGGTCAACCTATAGATCCCCATGTTTTGACCCTTCCTGTATCAGAAGCTGGTACAGGACTGACTAGCAGTGATGCTTACAGAGTTGTCACATTTTTTAAAGGAGAAAAGCAGATTTTTGCAGAAGTGAACAGCAGTGAAGGTGAAAGCACTCAAAACAGCACAATTGGTGTCCTGGCATCTGTGCACACCCCAAGTAAGATGCAACCCTCAGACAGCTGGCAAGCTACTCTACTGATGTATTCAAGTGAGGATAACAGGACTTCATCCAACATCAGCACCGTCACAGTGAACGCCACCCACTTCCCCAAACTTAGAGGTAAACAAACATCATGTAGGCAGCTCACATAATTGATCTTTAGGATAGAACATCTACGGAAACACTTCTGCTAAGTTGCCTTTCATTGCAAGAGTGAGTTTCATTTGCTAACTTTCTCATCTTTTGGGCACACCCAGATTTTCTGAGATATGATGATGCTCTTCTAGGAAAGGGTTCTTGCCTAATGTCTGCACTTTGACCCTGCCTTTAATGGCAGCTGCAAGTGCTACCTTTTTGGAAAGCTATTGATCTCAGTGTTCTTGGCTGGATATTACCAGGCAACAATTCCCTTACTGGGATGACTCCAAGACAGCCAGCATGACCACATCATTACACAGTTGATGCAGTTGTCCAATAAATGCATGCAGCACCTGTGCAATAAATAAGAGGGTTTCAATTCAGGTTATGGAAGTAATAGCTTGAAATTTAAACTTGGCAAATAAAATTGTAGAGCCTTGTAAGAGTGCTAGCCTCATGACTTTCCAGTGGAAGCAGGCGCCGAAGTGCTGAAATCACTTTTGAGAAGGTAGACTTAAACAGCTTCTGCTAAACTTATTCTTGTTCATCTTTAAATCCAAGTAAAGAGTTTACTCTCTTTCATTTGTGTTCCTAAAGAGCTGGTGTATGTGACATATTACCTGGATAACAACCAAACCAATCCCTACCTGAAGTGGAAAAAGCTAGGAAGCCCTGACTTTCCTTCCCCAGAACAGTTCCAGCAAATAAGGGATGCTGAGGTATGACCATGTGTTTGCTTGAAGTGTTGTATGGCTAGAGTGCTTGTGAATTGGTTAACTACAGCTAAAGAGACAAGAAATCAGCTCAGGTAGTCAAAATTTCCTTAGCCCACCGTCATGCACATCCTGTATGCATGTGAAAATGCACTTGAAGTCATGCAGAGAAATGTAGCTGATACACAACTGATACCTTCGCATTTATGTTATACAAGAGACTAAATGTAGATGACCAGCTTCTTTGCTGCTAGCCTACCCTTAACTAAAGAGGCAGAGTTGCTCCAGAGTAGGTTCCACTTTCTCTCTGAAACTTCAGTGAGCTTGGAGACCCTTTCTGTTCCGTCTCCCCAAATAAGACACATTGCCCTCTATGTTACAGAAGGGCCAAATTGCTGTGTTAGAGAGTTGAAATGAATCCCTTTCAATAACAGAAAACAAACAGCTCCCTGAGGTGGAAACTACCTGGTGCAAGTTCAGAAGATGCTTGACATCTCTCAGGGGCTCACAGGGAGGCCTGCAGTTTCCCCTCATCCTCACCAGTTCTGAATGCACCCCAGAGTGGACTGAGGAGTACGTCTCCTCTCCCCACTTTAGCTCCCTCTCCCATAGCTTCCCTATGCATTCAGACCCACGGGTTAAAATAAAGGAGGCCACCTTTGTCCCCTTCAGGGCCCATAGATGGTGATTGCCTTCTGACTTTGGTGTACAGTACTATGTGTTCCTTTCCCAGTCACCATAACCCACTATTGCTAAGGCCGCTGGGATACTACAGGAGTCATCAGATCTTCAAAGGGCAGCAGCAGGGTTTTAGATAGTTTTGGCCATCTGGTGAAACCTCATCCTCACAGACTAGCTGAGTGGCTGTTGTAGCTAGCAATAGCTTTCACTGCACGCTGCGAATCCATAGCTAAGAGACAGGGGTGTGGTTTGTAAAGACCACTAGCCTGAAAGGCACCCACTGGAGGTTACTAAAAGTGACAGATTGTGCCTAAAGGGCGTTTGTGATCAACCCAGTTTGTGAGATGGACAAACCCTCCATTTCATGAGGAGCTGGAAAACAGGCAAGATAGAAGTCTCTCAGCTTGAAGAACTTTGATGGCTGTAAGCCACTTATCAGCACCAGCTCTACTGGAATTTTACAGTCCCAAAGTAAATACACAGTCAATTTACACTGATGTAACAGTTGGCCTTCAGGTGCTGTAATGCAAGATTATTCACAGCACTTCTCTTTTGGCTCCACAGGACCCGGTGGCAACAGGCCCATTCCCGTTTCCTGAAGGTGGCATCCTGACACTGAAGCAAGACTTTCCTGTGCCCTCAGTCTTTCTGATCCACATCTGTGCAAGACCCAGATCTGTTCCTGATCAAGTATGTGTTGTATTCTACTGTCACATTTCACCAGAGTAGAAACTGCTTCTTGCTTTAAGTCTCACTAAGAAGAGCTGGACTATCATTTGGGCCTATTATTTGTTAAAAGACTCAGTAAATAAACAATTCTTCTATCCTTTGATGAGAACACTGTCCAAGGCATAATTCAAGATAAAGCATTCCACAGCAGGTGATAGGAGCCATCACTGACATAAATGCAAGTTTATCCATAGTGGGAAAATAATAATGTAGTACTGGAAAGTGCAGTATCTTTTTTAAAATCGCATCATGTGGTACCAGGCTTGATAGCAGGTCTCCAGTTAATAATTGATAGCTAAAAATAAAATGGAATCATGGCTGTCATAGATTAGACATCGGTATCTGCTCATTCAGTCCCACTCATGTTCATAGTGGTGCCCAGAACCTCTGAAGGTACTGTGCAAGATTGACAGGTTGGAGACATAGGCTGCAAAGCCACAGAGCCAGGAATTTAGGCTTCTTCTCCAGTCTCAATGGAAAAAATCAAAGCAAATAATTAGTAAGGAAGGATGAACACAGAAATCTGACCTGGCTGATTGGTTTGTACAGTTTTCTTACATGGGCTTGTGTCTTTGGACAGGTGACCAGTGTTCGTTTGATCCCTCTCACAAAGGGGCAGGTCATTGTGTTGTGGGACGATGGCTGTGTAAATTCAAAGTAAGTAGCTTTTAAAATAAAATTGATATCAAGTTACCATAACATTACTCTCTAAGCTGCCACCAGTCCTAGAAAGTGAAACGAGTTCACAAATTAATGACTACTTGCTCCTTTAGAGATTTTACAGTGCATTTGTCTGACAAAATGAACTGTAGGACCTACATGCAGTAACTATGAAGAGCAACGCTGACTAATTTGTGGTCTGAGCAAGGGAATCTGCCTGTTGCTCACCACCATCCAATAGCTTTTTGAGGGACTTGCCTTCAGCATAGCAGACAGGAAGTTCCGTGATAAAAGTTGTATTAGCAGCAAGTGCCTAAGTGGGATCTTGCACATACCTGTAAGGGGTGTGAGCTGGAAGAGAAAACCTCCAGTTCCTTGCTCCAGTAAGCTGTACTAGACTGGAAACCCTTTGTACCTGAACTGTCAAAGGTGACCCAGTGTACATCCAGACTCCCTCAGGAAGCACTGACTTAGCTTCTTTTCAGGCCAGTCTTAATAGAGGCTTCAGCCTTGAAAACCCTGGTTTGGGAGTAAAAGATGCTTAACAGCTTGTGATGCTGCAAATACCCAATATAGCAAGTCAGTCTGGGTGTTCTTCTGTGGGCTGTTGGAGCTGTGGTTCTTCCTAATACTGACAATGCATGCTATCCCACATTTGGTAGGAATGAATCAACCGAATATTTCCTGGTTTTGGCCTTCTTGAAATGGCCCTGAGATTAGGATTTGATTGCTCACTGCATTATCAGTTGTATTTACTGAGCTATCTGGTTTTCTTTTCTAGATGTATAAAGACATTTGAAGTGGAGTTCTCACCAGATGGAAAAGCATACCAGCGGATTAATGTCAAAGACACAATATTCACTCTCTGGGTCTACAGTCCAGGTATGGCAAGAATATGCATATTATGTAATTTGTCATGTTAGTAGTGCCACTCATGAGTATGTGAAACATCATTTAATAACTACTGAAGGTACATAGCTTGCTAGTGACATACACTGCCATCACAAATAAGAGCAAGTCCCTTCCTTTAGGACCATGTTCTCAGTGAAAACCTTGTTCTCAAGGACAAGCACTAATGGACAGATAGTCATGAGGACATTCTTAGTATTGCCATGAGTAAATACCTTGCCACAGAAACCAAAATCACCCAGCTGCGGGCCTGGCAAGCTCCCTGAGAGGCAAAGCAGCACTTTTGTCTCTACTTGTAGCTGATGTAGAAGCATGCAAAAATGAGAACAAAAAAAATTATTCCATGTGACCAGAGCTTGATGTTGTGCTCTTGGTAGTGGGCTCACAGCAAGGGAAGTCTAAGGTTTGGGCTTAGTCCCACAGGTGTTGGCCATGCCTCTGCCTAAATTTGTACAATGCTTTTGGGGTAGGGAAGTAGGAGCAAACTGCCTTGGTAACACTTGTTTTGTACCACTGAGTCTTGAGGTACTACACTGCCTAAGGATATGGCATCAACACGCAAATAAGTGGGAGGTCATGTCCACCTTCCATGGAGGGGTTGGTTGGCTTGCATTTAGCATGTTCTGAGCTGCTCCAGGGGAAGGTTGCAATTCTGCTCTCACTGTGGTCACCTGTCCCTGTCATACCCTTTTATGGCTTGGCAATCTTAAGCTACTGAGGTGCTCCCTTGTAAGAACAGAAGAGGTCCTCCTGTAGGACAGTTTGTCCTGGCTATCTGAACACCTAGCCAAGGACAGAGCCCTCTTTTTGCTGTTTCCTAGAGCTTTCTCTTTAGCCCTGACTGGCTGCCTAAGTCTTACATGTTTCACATTAGAGGGCATCGAGTTTCGTCTTTGTCAACAGGCAAAGCTTCTCCCAGAGCCTGTGGCCATTTCTTCTCAAGTACAGCCTAGAGACAATAGAAACATACCCAGATGAAAAACACTGAAAGAAAGTAGTGATGTTTTGGGGAGGAGAGGGGGTTGTTTCTTGGGGGGCTTTTTTAACCAAATCTGGTCTAATCCTCAATGTGACTGTCCAACAAGTATTACTAATAAGCACTGATCAGAGCTGTGTGAAACACAGACAGACCTTGCCTCAAACTGATGCTAATAAAGAGCCATTCAGAGAGGTTTTCATCAGAAACACAAGCTCGTCTTAGCCTGGGAAAGGCTTAGCATCAGCAGTAGGTGCATGATAAAGTTCAGAGCTATTATTGCAATGTGAAGGCTACACAGGTAAGCAAAGACTGTAAATCATGGCTAAGGCAAATCTCTGAAATTAGGATTCATTATCATCTAGTGCTGCACATCTGGGGAACCTACC
The DNA here is from genome assembly GCF_947461875.1 of Haliaeetus albicilla. Taxonomy (NCBI): domain Eukaryota; kingdom Metazoa; phylum Chordata; class Aves; order Accipitriformes; family Accipitridae; genus Haliaeetus; species Haliaeetus albicilla. The sequence continues at coordinate 42,709,976 of NC_091516.1, forward strand.
AGATTTAATTGTTTGTTTCAAAAACAAAAAAGAAAAGACTGCTTGAAAAAATCTCACATCTCAGCAGCCTTTATTGCTAGGTACTTCCTTCTCATTTATTATTTCTAGCATTCTTACTCTTTAGAAAAGAAAATTAAATACTAAAGCACACATAAAAATCAAGTAAATAAATGAGAAAAAAAAAACATTTATATTGCTTGTGAGGTTAAAGACTCTGCTAGTGAAGGCTGTGTTCTTTGAACCGGATCAAGGATGAAAACCAACAGAGCCACAGAACATCAACTCACATACCTTTGGAGCAAGTGGTGCTGCTTCCTGAGTTGAGCAGAGGGTTTTCAGTCAGCCTGCATGTTTCTTGTTCTGCTTCTTTGTTGATCCTGTCCCCACATAACCTGTTCCAAAGGCATAATTCAGGCAGAAAAGTAAGTCAGAAAAAAGGAAATTTCTAGTTGTGGGCTGCAGCAGATGTTGTAGCCTTCTTCCAAAGGGGCTGCTGGGACAGCAGTCCTGTAGCTGTACTTGCAAATCCTAATGAGGAGAGAGGAGGTTCTTGGTCCAACAAAGAAAAAGAGCCAGTACTTGGCCATGAGTTTATAATCATTTTTAGTTAGACAGGTACAGACACACTTACATAGAGTGCAGAACTGATTTCACCACTTCCCCAGCCCATTCCACAAACCTACATTTTATAGGAGTTGTGCCTGTTCCACATCCTCCAAGCACCACAGGCCTTTCACAGTGACCATTTCTAACCTTTTCATTTGCAGGAAGCTCAGTCTCTGGCTTTTACAGAGTGCGTGCCATTGACTACTGGGGGAAGGCAGGCCTGTCCTCTCTTCCTGTGGAGTATGTTGAAGCTTTCAAGTGACTCTGAAGAGTGGTGCCTGGCTTGGTAACAGAGTGGTGTATCCTCCCTGCAAATGACAACTCCCCAGAAAAATAAACTCCTCCCAAGCTGAGGAGGGAGTACTGAAAGGAGCTGATGAAGCAAGTTAAGAATGCAAGTTAGAAGCAACTGCCCCTATTAACTCTTCAGAGCTCAAAAGACAGCGTTATCAAACAGCCACAACTGACAACTCAAGTAGTACAATTCTAAGAGGCTGCTGTAGGACTGGGATTCAGCTTGGTAACTAGGAATTATGGGCATAAGTGTTTATTATTCCCTATTTTACACTGAGCTAATGGCCAGGACAATCAAAGATTTATAGAGGTCACAAACGGCAGCAAGAACTCGCTTCACTGTATGAGTGAGGATGGCAGCAAAGGCAGAAGGAGGACCTATCTGAGAGTGAACTGCCGGCCTCAGCTGCCAGGCTGTCTTGACATAATGGTTTGATGGAAAAGCACACAGCAACCAGAGGTGTCCAGAGTATGAAGTGGAGGATCCCTGCTTCCCTGCTGGTTAGTCACACATGCTCCAGTGGGTTATTTCAGAGCACTTGCCATGTCTTCAGATGTATGAGGCTCTTCACCCTCTCACAGAGGGGTTTCCACCCAGCGCTCTCTGCATTTGTGGCTGTTATTTGGATGCCATAGCTATTCCCCTCAGACAGGCAGGGGAAGGGGTAGCAGCTCGTCCTCAAAGGGGAAGAAGGCACAGGAAGCTCTAGCCTCCAGACTTCCTGCGTTTTCTGCTTTCTGCTTTTGCCCAAGTCACCTGTTTGCACTGGGGCTGTCGGCCACTGCCTCTTTGTGGTGGAGGCTGTAATCCTGAAAGCCTCTCTCTTTCTCCATTGCTGTCACCTAGCCTGCCCTTCTACAGTCCTTACAGCTAATGTCGCATCCCCAGAATTTGATATTTCCAGGCTTGAATTTATTTGCAACAAAGTGTAGAAGTTTTGGGCTGCTCTTGTCTTTTTTATAATTTAATGTCTACAGAAAAATGCTATTTAATACTTGAGTTTTCTGTAACCATCTGTCACTGGCTCTGTCTGAGAGGGCTTCCAAAACTGCATGTTTAACTCTACCATCCCCATCAGACTGTAAGTGACCTGAGGCTTGGCTTTGGGTGGCCAGGAGAAAGCTGAAATGCTAGTTACAGCCTTCTGTGTTTTTGTATTACAGGAGGACACACTCATGAATGTAACAACAGGGCCGCTACTGACAGCCAGTTAGGAAATTAACCAAGAAGAGTTTGAGCTTCTGTGCTTTGCAAAGCATGTGCACAAGCATGTGGTAGCCCCAGATCATGGGCTACAGAACATCTCTGGCTGTCCTTGCAGCTGCACTTTATGTAACAGCAAAGTTCACTGAAATTGCAGGGGTGTTTTTTTACTCTCCCCTTTTCACAACTGGCACAGTTTGAACTGTGCCTTTAAAATGCTTGTAGAGGGAAGGGTAATGCCAGTGAAAACAGCCAGATTGTTTTCCATAAGAAGAGCAACTTTGTCACACAAACAAATCCCCTACTGCTCTCTTTGCTGACATCAGCCACCTCAGCAACATAACAGCAAAGACTGCGTATTTGATGAAACATTCAGGTCAGGTCACAAACAAAAAACCACAACTTCGCACAGTAGATGAGAGTTGACTACCTCAAAAGGCCTCACTTTTACCGCGCAGAAAAGAAACATATACAAAAAGTCAGTATATATGAGATGAGGCCTTGCATCTCCTTAACTTCTGGTTACTTGTTCATGTGCTTATGCAGAAAGTTAGCCTTAAAACATAGGTTTTGTCACAGAATTCAGATGAAATACTTCTTGCCTCACTGAAGTTTGAATAAAGAGCACTTGTCACATCCTAATCTGCCCATAAAGGCTTGTGCAGCACAGAAAAGGGCCATCAGAGTCTACTTAATTGAGAACTTTCTCAGTTTCAGAAAAGTTAGTGAGAAGTTCTACTTGGATGGAGATAGTAAAAATACATTTCAAAGCTGTTATAACTGCCCCTAAGTGAAGAATTAGAATATTTGGTTAAATAAAATCTAGCAGTTAAGACATATTCTTTTGCCAATATGAAGTGAAACCAACAGAAAAAATTAATTTTAGAAATATTCAAGTACAGAGAGGTTTCAGTACATCTGAAGCAGGGGAAGATACATGAGCTTGAGAGGACAGTTGACCCCCTTAGGATGTCCTATTTAAGTAGCCTTCTGCTTTAAAATTTTCCCACACTGGCAATCAGAATACAGCAGTCTTTATCAAACCAAGGACCATGCACTAGTTACAGGTGTTTGAAAAAAAATGAAGCATAGCTGTTGTGAAGAGTATTGCTTTTGCTACGCAGGGATGTAGTAGAAAATGTATAGGTTTGCAAATCACGAAAAATAGAAGATCAAAAATCACTGCCCTGCTTTATTTAGCAGACAAATTATACCTCACGCAAGTGAAGTCAGTGATGCCATATATGAGGCAAATGATGCAGACCTGGTAGAATGTTTGGCTTTTGCAAAGGTGCAGAACAGAGATTGGCAATTCACTTCCTCTTCCACTGTATTGAAGTCTGTCCCTATGGCAAGTGATTTCCTTTAGGGCAAGTTATTATCTTTTAGAAGATTTTAGGCTGGAAGTTCTGCTGGTCCAGGATTTCTGCTTCTCAGCAGTGACAGACATGGTGCTTGCAGCTGCCTCTTTGAAGTGGTTTTGTAATTCTCATGCTTACTTTTTGGTCTTGTTAAAAAGCAAAATAAGAGTGTTGTTTTCTCTAAAATTTCAAAGTAAAATTTCATACATTATTGTCTTGCTTATTGAAGCCACAAAAAAGCAGAAATTTTATTTGCAAGGGCAGAGCTTAACAAGTTATAGATACAAATAATATCCAGTTTCTTAGGGTCAAGTCCAGCCACTGAAAATCTGTCACTAGGTCGCTCTTTTAGGGTTTTTACATTAAACATCATCCAAAGTGTGGAAGGCACAGCGCCTTCTCAGGTATTTTCCTGGCAGTGGCAAATATGCATGGAAAGCAGAGCTGACCAAAAATGGCACACTGTCTGTTCAGAAACAAGTTTTGAATATTTAGCAAGATTGTTTTTTCTTCTTCTTTGATGCTTTGGTATAAACTTATTCCTTTAAGCAATGAGCAAGTCTAAACAGTTGCAGCAGAGAAGAGAATTTGGTATTTCCAGGCTTGAATTTATTTCCAACAAAGTGTAGAAGTTTTGGGCTGCTCTTGTCTTTTTTATAATTTAATGTCTACAGAAAAATGCTATTTAATACTTGAGTTTTCTGTAACCATCTGTCACTGGCTCTGTCTGAGAGGGCTTCCAAAACTGCATGTTTAACTCTACCATCCCCTCCGTTACCAGGCAGTGATCAGCCCCCCCCCCCAGTTTCAGTTTTCAGAAGTGCCAAATGTGCATAGCACTAAGTGGGATAGCAGGTTTGTCTCTTGCTAGCCATAAATCCAAATGGGAAAATCTAAGTGCAACTGCAAGATGAAATTCTTTGCCTGCTCTTCAAGCAAAAGCTTCTGAGGCTATGTAACAGTTGTGCAACTGTTTGTGAAGATGAATGCTAGGGAAAAACCTTTCAAAGGAGTGTTTTATATTGTCTAATTGTGTATATACTGCATTTGTTACCATGTTTTGTGCTACCCAATAAAATCAGTTTTTAATCTTTGACATCAAGCCTGTAAAAACAGGATTTGATCATTGTGTTCTGGTAACTGCTCAAAACTCTTGTGTCAACAACTTAATCTTGGGAAGTAAAGCCTGTTCTCAAGATGTAAGAGATAGCTTGATTGGTGCGAGTTCCAACATTACATTAAAAGGGAGCGGGACCATAAGAAATTTCAAGGCTGAATTAGGAATTTAAATGCATAGATTGCCTCTGTTACCACAGCCTAGGGAAAACTGGTCTAACTCAACATGGTGTCGTAGGATCAGTTCTCAGGACTTGCAGTGTCCTTGCTGGGAGGAGGTTCTTGTGGGGTTCCTCCTGCTGTTGCACAGTCATAGCCTTTCTGCCAGCACTGAAGGACCTTCTGAGGGCAAAACAACAGTCCTTTTCATTCGTAAACAGCTTTTTCTCTTCTCATTTTAGTGGAAAGTTGGTGCAGGACAGATTATGACTTGGGACCTATACCTGCACTTACAACCAGGAAAAACAGACTGGTTCTCATCAGCCAGCTCAAACAGCAGACAGAAGTGTGTCTGCCTCTAGACATACCCTGGGCATTTTATGCTGAACTCAGTGGAATAACAAGGGACGTATAAGTCAGATCAGAATACACTTGTAGCTGCCTGCTCTACCCTATCTCATCTTTCACATTTCCTGCAGTCAGTGGAGAAAAATGGATATGAGCTAACTCCCATCTGATTATTAACTTGCCAGATCATGTGATGAGGGTCTGCATGCAGTCCTGATGGGAATGTGTTCCCCCAGTTCCCCCAAGAACAAGGCAGATTCCTGGGGCAGGCATAACAACATGGTATGTTCTCCCAGAACCACCACTATCCTCCTATGAACCTGGAGGCACAACCTTGTGTGGCTCAGGAGGGATTTCACTGCCTAACATGTCTGGACAGACTATACCAAATACAATAAGGATGCACTTGGTTCTGCATGTAGATCCTTCTTGCTGTAACTCCCATCTGCTCTAGTCATACATTTATTATAACCATAGACATTAAAAATCCCACTTCTGTAGGACTGGTAGTATTGGTCTGCATGTCCTGGCCAAAGGCCAGGCTCCTTCAGCTAAGGGTTAGCATTGTCTAATCACTGGTGATACAGGTCCTAAGTTCACAGGTCTCCACCCCAATACTTCCTCATGGGATAGGGGGCAAGTGGTGAACCTTCAATCAATGTACTGACCTTGCACTTAGTCCAGCACAAAAGGCTGATATTTTTTCAACACTCAATGGTCTCTAGCTATGTGGATTTTTGTTTGTATTGCCTGCTGCTGCTCTTCTGTTTCTGTCCTTAGCTTTAGATGGTAGTTCACTATCTTGTTCCCCATCAGAGTAGCTTTGCATAGACCAGAAGAGCAAGGAACACCTTTATTCAGTGCTGGCTGAGAGCCTTAGGAGTCCCACCTGGAAATCCTGGGAAACACAAGCTTGAGAGACTTTCCTGCATCCCTGGGAAAATGTCTCTGGCCTTGGAGAAGAGTCTTTAGTCAGGGGTTTTATGGTCCTTTCAACAGATGCAGTAGATGATAGATAATCATTGGATACTGTAGATAAGATTGTGCAGGCATCATGCAGAAGTTGTTTATAGAGTAGTGCTCTGAAGGTCTTCACTCAGTATCAACCTTGTGCCACATATCTTTTGAAAGCCCCAGGAGCAGGGCCTGTTCGGCTTGATCTTCTCTCTATGCTTGGTAATCATGACTTGTAAAACTTTGTGCTGCTGAAAAACTGCAGGGTTCAGCAGGTGCTGGGGGTGTTCTGGACTGGTAGTTTTATTCATAGGAAACGTTAAAAGTTAATGTGATTTTACTAAAAGCAGCCGGAAATATATGTAAAAAAATGTTGACTCAAGTTACCCTTTTTCTACATGGAGTTGTCTAGATACTATTCTTTTGGTTCCCTCTGTCTAGGAAATTCTTGGCCATAAAACCTGTCAGTTCTCTTATCTTTCAGTTCTACACCTCTCAGATACTAGAGGTTGGATTATGAAGGCAGTGGGGAGTAACTGCTCATTTAAAGCAATGTCCTAGTGTTGTTGAAAGGAACACCTGCTTTATTTGTGATTTAGGGGCTGGTTAGAAATACTCTGTGCAGACTTTTGAGTATTGAGATGTACAAGATACAACCCTAAGATATTACCAGGCAGCAAGGATCACACTGTCAGCCTCATCTCAGCATTGTTGTTCAACAGGATTTCTTAGCTTCAGAATTTAAGTAGAAATGTTGGTGCGAGAGGTATGTTGTGTATGCCAGGGCCCTCCAGGTACCCACAAGCCTTTGTTGCTTTGTGCAGCCTCACCTGGGACCTCCACCTGCCTTCCATGGTCCACAGACCCTCTTCAGCTAAGCCCAGGCCCCTGCCCCCTTGGGAACCTTGCTGCAGGTTAGTCTGCCTCTGACCTGCTCTCCAGTCCCGTTTCTGGCCAGAGCCACCTTGCAGGCATGCCTGTGCCCTGCCCTGTGCCTTGCTGCCCTCGCTCACTGGCTGGACTTCCCAGGTGAACCCCAGACCTGCCCTGTCACCATGCATTTGCCTGATGAGCAGCACTGGCAGGAGACCTGTCCCTGTCACCACACCTGCCCTGCTCCCCCTGCTTGGTGCCAGGGAGGGACACTGCCCCAACTGTGCCAGGGCCACCCTTGGCTGCCATCTTGTCTCCCCTCAGCAAGCAGCCTTGCTCTTCCTGCTCCCAGACAGGACAGCAGGTAACAAAAAGCAGTTCCAGAGGTGGTTTTTTTAAAAAAAACATTTATTGACAAATGCCACATCAGGTATTCCCTTGAAAATTCAAATATCAATACTGTATTCCACACAGTTCACAAACCCCCCAACATTTTCATGTGTTTTTCGGGAAAAACACACTGGTCCGTACTATGATTTTCTTTTTTTATTAGCTGAGTGGCAACTTCAAGACCAAGAGGTCTGGTTTCTGTGCTTAAGGATAGGATCAGAAGTGTACTTTTAGCAGGCCCCTGGAAAGAAAGAAAAGTAAACTTAGTCCTTGGAAGTAAATTTGCAAAGAAGTGCTGAGTTTTCAGTGAAGGTGTAACTACAACCTTCCTAGAGTACTTCTGAATCACAGTACTAGATCAGGAGCGGGGAGGGGGGGGTGCAAAAGTTGCTGTTTGCATTGCTCTGTGTCTGTTGGCATAGCACTTGCACAGCCTTTGCTAGTCCCAGCTAGCCATGAGTTTTCAGATTACATGAGTGCCTAGGCACGACCCCGCAAACCAACCGCCCTCCTTCTGCTACAGTAAGCAATATGGAGGGGCATGGGGCAGGGATGCCCATACCAGTCCCATAACCTTGGACGATGCCAGCGCCTGCTCTGTAGTGGAGGACTGCCTCACACAATGATGTGCCATTAAGGAGGTTTTAGCTGCTATTTCTTGTCTAGCAGTGCAGAACATGTGTGTTGTTACTGTGGCAATCCCCCAGTGCAGGTCCTCGGGCCTGGCTTAGTAAAGGGTCAATCTCCAGCAGGGCAGTGTGCGTGTGAAGAGTGTGGGCACTCAGCTGCCAACAGAGAGAAATTTCTGCCTCCAGCATAGACCTAAAAAGTTATCTGCCTATCACATGGACAGCCTATGAGCTAGAAGATCAGCTCCATGCCTCCAGAAAAAAAAGTTGTCTCAAAATGGGCTTTAGACATACTCTGTTCGCCTGTATGTGATGCAACTGCTGACTCCCACTGCCAGCAGACACAGTCAGAACAGCCGCTCAGAGTCCCTCATCTCTGCTACTCCCAGGACTGCCCAGGACACAAATCATGGTGGAGCTAAGAAGAGTGAGGGTGCTCCTTCCTAGAGGCAGCTTCGCCTCCTTTCCTGGAGGACAGTGCACAGACCTAAGGTAAGGTGCTGTTATCCAGGTGGCCAAGTGCAGAAACACCAGGCTCTTAACACTTGTCCCTATCCTGTCTATTAGAGTAACAAAGCTGACCTTCCTTTGGTAGTGTGCCAGTTTCAGCAAACAGGATTCCTGTAAGGACAAACTTAAGGCTGCAGAATCACCCTGTAACAGGCTCTCACCCTTGCATGGTCTTCCCTTTGCAGCTGCTTTTGTATTAGATATAACATTTTAAAAAGGTACTAAAAGACAACAACTTATTTGCTACGGTTCTGTTGCATTTACAGTAAATGTGATCACCTACTCTACAAGCTGCCAGTGCAGCCATTTCAGTGAGTGTGCTAATTAGCCCAAAGTACCTGACTGAAGCACAGGCTGGAACTGGCCAGACATGCAGATTTCTTCCTGCTTCTGACGCACAATGCGCTGAATGGCTGGGGGGAGGCCACGGGGATTGCGTGAGAAGATCAGGGAGTAGCCATCGTCACAGGACCCGTCCTCCTTTAGACTGCGGCAGGCATAGGTAATGGCATAGTTATCATAGTCAGTGTCAATCACCCAGTAGTTGTCCCCTGAAATATCAAAACACACATGTTTGTCATGGTGGGCAAAACAGAGCAGAGGAGGATCTAGTCATCCTGCAGGAAAATGCTTCACTTCAGCACAGGACAGGGATAGCTTCCCAAAGGATCTTAAGTCACTTCCCACATCCAGCTTATCTCCGCACCATGAAGTGAAGAACTGGGACAAGCACAGGGCATCTTGACACCATGTTGTTCCCCATGAACATTTCACCTTTGGTTTCTTCTTCTAGGCTAGAAGTATTAGGAGGATGAGGACTTCTGAGGTTTTCAATGAGAAGAAATTGCTTTTAAGTCTCTCACTCAGGCATGGGGAGCGGGCAGGGCATACAGATTAAACTTTGGCCATTCAGATTACATTTGCTATACAAGAAGCCTCAGCAAAACATGGGTCCTGTTTTCCAGCCTTGCTCAACTAAAAGCATTTTGGTGTGGCTTATCTGCCACTACTAAATAAATGTACTTCTTTCTGACACATTAGCAGGCCAGGTCCTGCCAAACTTCCACAGCTGGAGTCCCACAGCTGTGGGAGACTCAGGCACAAAGTACAGGGTGTGCAGGCTGCATAACTGAGGTTCAACATAAGCAGTTTCTGCAATGGGGACCAGCTGTGTCTGTCTGAGGAGAACTGCGCCTTGCTGCTGGAGTGCAGATGTGGGTCCATATATTGCCTCCATTAGCTGTGAGGTGTACAAGGACAATTGACCCTCAGAACTTTTATAATGCCCACTGCGGGGCCCAGGACATATTGCTTCCCTAGGTTCAGCACCCCACTTGGCTGTACAAAAACTATGTGTGTGGCCCATTGCCTCTAAGCTGCATTCTCCCTGTTAATATATATGCTCTATATGTGGGGTGTCTGGGGAGTCTCTGGATCCTGCCTCTTCTGTGGAGATAAAAAGCACTGCTTGGATAAAGCATCCCCCCAGAAAAGGATGCTTAGTCTCTGCTTGGAGCAATGTGAGCTCAACTGTTTTTCCTGCTCATATACTGAAACACAGAAATCTGGGCAGCTGTAAGCTATCAACCAGCACTGTGGGGCTGGAGAAGTTCACTCACCACCACTGGAGAGGTAGCTGGCCAGGCCTTGGTAGGTCATGTACATTTTAGCTGGAGTGGTTGGGTCAGGTACTGTATACTGAGCAGCCATGTCGGCACAGATCACCCAGAACCTGCAACGAGATCCATGAGACTGAAGGTAAAACCCTGCAGCATGTGAGCTTCAAATGGGTGTCCCTCATTCAGGACTCGGGCAAGAACCAGGCTATGGTGCAGCACAACTGCGTCAGGCATGGGCATGGCCTTTCTTAACGAAAAGTCACTGTTTGTCATTAAGTAATGAAAATCTGTGACATCTCCCTCATCACTGACTGTGTTGCTGCTGTCTGGTCCCCCCCTGTGCTGTGCAACTACACTGTGGCAGTGCCTTGACCGTCCTTCAGCTCAGCAGGTTTTTTTTCCAGCTGTTTCTGTACAAGCAGACAGCCACCAAGCAAAATGATGGCTGTAATTTCTTGACTCCCTGTTAGCAGTTTGCAGAGTGAGCTGACCTGCATTTGGGCTCCTTTGGGTTCATTTGCTGTGTCCCCGGGTGGAACTGGGGAGTTGGCTCACAGCCACCCTGCTCTCCAAGCTAGTAAAAGGCCTTCACACAGGCTGTGGGAACTCTGTAGGTGCCTGAACAGCCTATTTTCATCATCCATTTCTTCTAATGCCCTTATCTGGTTGGCATATGTTTGCTTTGAATACCATCTGCATCTTAGCACAGTTTGCCAGGTGTTACATGGATTTGTGAAACAGTGGAAGGGTCTTCATTCCCTTCCTTGCAGAGGCTGTGCTTTCCCTTTACCCTGCTATTGCAGAAAAAAATTCCTGGCAGCCTTGAGACCCCACTTGCTTTCTGAAGAGTCCTTTCAGGAATCTTCCCAGCTGCACTGCGTAGTATGTCTGCAAAGCTTCGTTTGCCCCAACCCAAAATATCCTGGAGTGCTGTGCTGTTAAGACTTTTAAGGTTCATAGCCACCTGCTCTATTTTGTTATTCATGCAGTTAGACAGTTTTTGGTAGTTAAAGCACAACAGAACTAGTGCTAGCCTACTGGAAGCCCCAGATTTTCTTTCATACACCCAGAAAACTGTTTAATCCCTTTACATGCTGTAATTCCTTATAGTAACCACGAGCAACAGGCAAAACTCTTAAGCTTTCTTCCATCTGTCTATTCAGGCATCACAATGGCATCCGAGAGTTAACCACATGTTTTCCTCTGAAGTCCATCTAACACTGTGTTGAAAGATCTGTGAAAGTAGTGCTCATTTACACTCCTCTCCTTTTCCTGAACCTCTCAGTGAAATGAGACCTGTCCTGCCCTTGCAGCCCCACAGGCTTTGCTAGCTCCTCTCACTTGGTTGCTATTCATTTACCTAATCATTCCATCACTCAAGATTTGACTTTATAATTGACTTTATGCAGTAGTTTAGCGAGGGACCCAGACCAAAGCCAGGCTGAGAAGTAACCCTGGACTCAAAAGTGTCTAACCTCTGGCTTCTAATGTATTACCTTGATTGAGCTTCCCTTTTTGATGAAAAAAACCTGGCCTTTTTTTGTGCTCAGGATAGATCACCATCCATGTCACCCTCCTCTAGTACCTCATGGCAGCAGGTAGAGCTGAAAGTCAAGAGAGCTCACCCAAAAAGCTTCACTCGGCCTTTGGAAGATGCTGTCATTGTGCCATCTTCCTCCACGGTGTATTCAGCAGAAATGTTGTCCTGAAGGAAAAGGCCTTCTGGATCCTTCTTGGCCAGGGCATACCATTTCCCTGCATACTAACATGAAAGCCTATTAATACCTGGATTAACCACCATGGCAAGATTAGCACAAAAGCATTTATAAACATAGTGTCCTTCTAACCACCCATTGCCTGGCCTGTGGAGAAAGTCTGAGTCTGGGTGAGTATGTAGCACACAGGTCCTGCTATACTGTCTGATGAACCCTTGCCTCTCTGCCAGGAGGGGTGGGTCTAGCAGCTCTGCACTTCTGTGTGCGTGGACTCATGGTCATGTGAGACATTCCTGTCACAGTGACCCCACACTGAAAGCTTCTCCCATCCCAAGATGCCTGCTGGGAGTCAGGCTCGTTCTTCCCTGTTTCCATTCAGGCCCCTGCTTTTCCATGGAAGATGCCATTGACGATACCAAACTGCAGCCACAAAGACCTTAGCAAGCTGGCTGGAGATGCTCTTGTGGCTGCCGGGGGCCACAGCTGATCTCTGACAGTGAAAAGGGTCTACCCAGCGAAGCAGAAAGCAATGACTCTGTGCACTATGAAGAGGAAAGGATGTGTTGGGGATTCTAGCAGCAGGGGGAAACAAAGTGAGATTAAGGGGAAGAAAATTTCTAGGAAAAAAATAGGTCCCTGAAAATGTACAAGCAGTATCTAGTAAAATGAACACAAGATCTAAGCAGGTGACTGACAGGAAGGCCCTCAAAAGTTAATATTATTAGAAGAAATATTGAGGAAAGCAGAACTTAGCTGTGTTAAATTTAATTCTTCAGTGAAGCTAATGAGAGCTGTTTGGCAAGTTACGTGCTTCAGCCCGAAAAAGAGTCCATAATTCCCAAATAGAAGCCTGAGAAAAACTTTGACTTTTTAAAACTGTGATGTTCCCAAAGCTCTTCCCAGACACGGGTTTGTTTCCAGCAAAGCCAATCTTGTATATAGAGGAGGTGCTGGCCTCACCCCAGCTGCAGCTGGAAGTGATCTTTGCTGAGGGACAGTCAAAATAGGTACTGGCACACCTCTTGGACCTTTCCAATTCCAAGTTAGCCTTGATTTCCTCCTCAGAGGCAAGCAGATTAAATGCTGCGTTTAAACAAGAGTCAGTCTGTGTTCAGCATGCCCAGCTAGATAAATTTTCAGTTTGCTCTGACTCCCAAGAATGGCTGGTTGTGGATGCAAGTCCCCCAGGGCATGCGTTTGGGCTTTTTCTCTGATGAGGATCTAAGTTGTTTCATTCACAGGATCGCTCAAAGCTGGGATCTGTACTGAGCTTTGAGTTGACAGAAGACGATGCCTAACAGAATAACATCTCTGACTTTCAAGGCTGGTTTTACCATAATGCTCAGAAGGTTAAACAGTGGTGAGAAAAGCAAACTACAAGAACAGTGTCTGAGAGAGAGCATATAAAAGAAGTTAACTTCTTGGTGAGGAGCCCCTTTAGATTAACAGAACCCATAACCTGGAAAAATAGTTTATACATGAAGCTTCTTCACAAATACTGTTAAAGTAACCATAATTACCCTTTTTGGATCAAAATTGTCTTTCACAGAGAAAGACTCCACTGCACAGGTCTGAGCTAGGCTATATTCAACAGTGGAGAAGACCGAGGCCAGGAAAACATACTGTGCGTATTTCATTCTGCAAGACAAAAACAAATGTGGAATTTTATTTCATGCAGTAGATGTGGGTAGCTAGTGCTGTGCCTACAGATACAGTCCCCTCATTTTAAAAATAGGTACTTTCCATGCTGACTAGACTACCGACTCCTCCACTGGGAAACCACTGGGTCATTGTGGTGCCTAAATCCAGCCAAAACTGAGCGTCAATGGCAATTACTTTGCAAGTATATTTTGCTTACCAGTAGTAATATTGCAGTTCATATTTTTACATTATAAATCAATCCAGACTCTGGATAAGGTTGGTAAGAGTTGATAAAAATTTGCAATTTTTTGAGTTTTTGTTTTCACAAGAATAATAATTCTGATGAGCTCTGGTAAAGCACTGTAGGTTGTAAGGATGTTGTTTCTAATTATTTCATGGTGAGTGTCCACTTTGCTTTCAAGCCTGCAAAGCTGTGTTCTTTATGGCCAATCCTTATCACTGAAACAGGCTCTTCCTAGCTGCCTACTTTAATGGCAAAATACATCTTGGTATTGTCAGCCCTCAGACCATTCCCTCTACAAACATGACAAATAATATTTGATTTCTAGAGGCTTGATCTGCCATTGCAGCACAGCCACAAGGTGGCCATGGCTTTATTTTTCTCCTCAGGTATCCCATCTCATCTGTATCCCAGTGTATTTGTTTCTCACACTTTGGGAAGAGAGCACCTGCATATACCTTCTTGCAGGGTATTTGACCCTGAATACCTGTTCTCATGCCAAAATAAAACAGTTACCTGAAACTTGCCTGCAGGATCCAAGCTGAGCTACTAACCCAGGACTTCCAAACACCCGAGCAGCTACTCTGTTCCCAGCTGCTGCCACGCAAGCTGCACTTCCTACTGCAAGAGATGTTAATCTGGCCCACCTCTGCTGAAGAGAGACCTACCTGTTGGGGTAGAGATGTTGGAGATTCCTGAGACTACTCGGCTTCAGTCTTTGGGCTGCAGTCAGCAGGAGAGTTTTGTGTCAATTGCCCTCCAGCTGCCTTTAAATAATGAATCTGCAAAGTCACTAATTGGTTATTTTTGCTCGTGTGCCTGAATAAAACGCTTAATCTTGGATAATCCATTATGTAAAAACCAACTGTAATCCTCACACTGGTGGGTCTGACTGCTATACTAATACAACCACAGCTTTTACATAATGGAAAAAGCTGCCCAGAAAGCTAATAAGTCTGCTGATATGATTGTACCACACCTTTGTCTCATTGAAGTCTTTCTGCTTCTAACACGTGTTAGGAGAATAAGCACAGAGCATTAACCAGAGAAATTCATGGACTATACATACTCATCTGCATAGGCACATGTTCATATTTGACAACTTGCATGGGGTAGATATATGATTAGCTCTTCCAATATCTGCATCATCAAATTAAGGTGATCCTTGCAAGAGTAGAAAAAATGTTATGTATTATCTACTGGGGGAAAAAAAAGTGCAAAAATAAAGATTTTGCCTTCATGTTCACGATCAAAATCTTGGAGTTCCCAGTTCTCCTGTGCACTGGAACATCTTTATACACATTGTTCCCAGCTCATCTTGTCAACATTTCCAGGTACATAAATACTATAGCTCTCTCCTTCCCAAGATATTCTTCCTAGAAGCCTTCCATGGGGGTACAATAAAACATAAAAAGATGAGAAGGCAGAAATGGCTAGAAAAATATTTTTGGTAGCAAAACGTGCCTGCTGTTCTTACAATTTCTCCAAGTGCCCAAAGAATTTCCCCAAGTGCAAAGGCTGCTCATGTAGTCTTTTTACCCAGGCTCAGCTGGGAGGTTGAAGACTTCAGACACTCATCTAAGAGTTGCTGGCACTAGCAGTTACTTCTCCCACTGGTACCGATCCAGCAATCTGGACATTCAGAGCAAAGGCTAAAGCCTTCTGGATGTGTTGGACTTGCTGCAGAGACCACTTACAACCACTTACCCAGGAATTCCTAAACAGAAGCATGCAACTTCACCCTGTAGCTGGTGTGACCTGTGTTGCTTTCCAGGCAGCTTGTTTAGGGTTGGCCATTATCTGGGAAAGACAGTCCTTGCTTGCTGCCGGAAGAAACTTTGATTTGGTCTCTGTGCAGCTTCCCCTTACACTTTAGAGGGAGGCAAGGATACTTTGCACGCGCATGTCTGGCAAAGGGACTGAGCATACCCCATTCACACCATCTGTGTGGCTTCAAAGGCAACCTGGGCAAGTTCACAGGGGAGTGACCTGCTAGTAACTGGGACAGGAAGGTAAGACCACCCTTGTCCCAGGCTGGGGGTGACCAGGAACAAGTGCCACAGCATGCCTCCCTCCATCTGATGGAGGGGCTGGGGGTAGCCTCCATGCCCTCCCCAGCCATGTGCTCTTGGCTCTTTGTAATTGTCTTGCTTTGGGGCAGGTGGAAGAATTTGGGGCTGGCCAGTATTACGCACAACAGCCCCTTCTTCTCCCTGGGCATTTTGGCTGGGTTTATCCAGGGACACCAAGACCTGGATGTGTGGGGAGATGGCACACACCCAGCTGCTGTGATGAGCCACCAGCTGCTTCATGTCCTGGGCCATGTGGATCTACCTCGTCCTTCTTGGACCCCTTGGCCTGATTTTCTAGAAAGATGCCAAACAGCCGTTTGCTGAACTAATCCTTCAGTGACAGCTGTCTGTTCACCATATGTACTGTGCTCCAGGGACGAGCAGTGTCCCTGAAAGGATTGCACAGGGCTGGCGGCCTCCAGCACTAAGGATGAAGATAACCAGCTCTGTGAATTCAGGCACAGCTCGTTACCTATAGGCTTGCACACACACTGTGCTGCCTACCTTCAGCTCCCCTGGCACATGCTTCTTGTACTTGCATCTTCTTCACCAGCAGCATTTGCTTTGTGAAAGGATAATCAACAGAAAGCCCATTTAATTTCTTGAAAATGCTTGGCCACTTAAAGAATGACATAAAAAGTAACTTCTTAAACTGGTCTTTGAGGGCTAGATGCCCACTAGATTTTCAAAGGACTTGCCCTTGACACTGAATCCGAGTGCAGAAGTGTGCTTTTCCACCCTGACATGGAGATTTGAGAGAGAATGAACTGCAGTATTTTCTGTAAATTAGAAGGGCTTCGAAACACTTATCACTTCATCTGTTTCCAACAAAACAGATTAGTTTATGTCCATGTGAGACATAGGTGACACTCGAAGCCATGCTTAGGTGACCGCTTAATCCCCTGGGGATTAGAGACATGCTAATAATAGCTAATCACAGCACAAGATTTTGGTTGGTGACCATAACATCTGTCACTGCATTATCTGCTATTTGGAGCAAGAGGAAAACAAAATCAAACTAACCTTCATTTTCACAATATTACAGCAGTTTGTGCTGGGCATAGGGAAAAAAAGGGAGCCATCAAAGCACTGAAACATATTCCTGGGCCTGTTAAATTTGATATAACATGAAACGGATCTTATAAAAACAAAGGTGCACTGGAGGGTCTGGTTGTTAAAGAAGATATCCAAGGGTCTGTTCAGACCTGCTCATCAAAACTGGCTGTTTTTTAATAGAAGAGGTGGCCTGACCAAATAAAATGTATTCAGTGTACTGGACTCAGCACAAGACTAACTGGTAGTTTTAATGGCCTGCAGTACAACAGGTATGCAGATGAGATGATTAATCTTATCTTCTGCCCTATCCTATGAAATACAGCAGCAACATTTTTGGATTTCATACCCCTAGCATCCCCCCTCCTTCTGCCTTATTATCAGAATAAGCATTGGGTAAACTGCTCTGGGAATTACTACAATTGCACCACCGTCTCAGATTTAGCAACATGTGCTAGCTCAGCAGCCGATGGCACAGTATGAGATCTCTAAATAGCCTCCTCCATCAGGCATTAAGTTCCCTGCTGTCCAGCAGGCAATTAAGTTGTGGGCTTGTTTAGCAGGGTGCTGGAGAACAACTACATGTAAATGCATTGAGTCACCCTTGACAGCCATTGTAGTGGTTATTGCACTGTAAGTTGGGAGGATTTCCTGCTCTGGCTTTAGATCTAGTTCATGCTGCTGAGGATGCAGGGCTTCCTTCTGGGGTGTCACACACATGTGCCTGCATTGCTGGAGGGCCCGCGTCCCAGTCCCAGGTCTGTCAAGGACTGAAAGGACAGTGATAATCTGCTCTACTCCCTCACCAGGGTGGGAGGCAGGAGAAGTAAGGCTTTCCCATACAGGCACACCACAAGAAGGCTGTTGGCTAAGAGGTTCTCAGTTTCTGTGACTTTTGCTCAGAAATGCTGATCTTTCCCAATGAAGAGAGTGATGCGATACAGATGAAGATGAAATCGTTTGAAGTTTGTTCCTCTGTGGTTCAAGGGTAAGGTTCTTGGGTGTGTTACATCATTAGATAAAAAAGCATTATAAATCACTGACTTATGACTTTCAAGGTTCCATTCAAATACCTCACAGCTTTAAATGACATAAACTGAAAGACACCTTTCCTTTCTGAATTACGATAGTGTCATTCTTGCTAGACATATTGACTGACAATTGGTAGAGCAGGGACTTACATAATCCTGTGCGCACAACACATCTCAGACACACACATGTCCCCCCAATTCACAGGTGAAAACAGGAGGCTGCTCAAAGTGGGGAAAAGTTGAGGAGCCTCAGCTCCTTTGTTCTGATGAATAGCCAGCCTGGGGGGAATTGTTTTCTTAGGGCTGTTGTCAAGGGCTTGGCAGCAAAACTAAGTTACAGCCTCTCTCCCAAACCCTTCAGCATCTTGCTGCCTTGGCAGCACAGCGTGAATGCAGAGCTGGCTAAAATCTCTCCTGAAGTGGGGTTTTAACACACAGTGACCTGCTGGCCAAAGAGGCAGATCAGTTTTTGTGCCATGTCCTGGTTTCTGCACGTGTGGACAATGGTTGCAGCTTGATCAGTGAGCTGCTGGATTTCACTCTCTGAGCCATGACAGTTTCCCTAATGGCCTGTTGCTATTCTGTACCAAAAGAGCATCCAGGCTTGAGACATCCTGATGAAAAAGAGACCATCAGATAAAGAGGTGGACATTTTGGTGGTTGTTTTCTACTATTTACTACCAGGCATACTGTTGACATATCTATATACGTATCTAGTATTTACTACTATGGAACTGGTCCATTTGCAGACATTGGCAGGTTTATTCATTTTAGTTGCAACATTTGTTTAAAGATACAATATTTTTCTTTTCATGCGAACCTGCCAGCTCCTCAAGGGCAGAGATCAGCCCTTTTGGCACAGGAAGCCTGTAAAGCCTGCCTTTTCAAAGTGGGCAAAGCGGGTGGCATCTGCAGACATGAGGGGAGTTCAGCTGCCTGGGACTAAGGTCTTTGCACTTAAAAACAGCTGTGGGGTATCTCCATGGCCTGATCCTATTCTTCTCCCAGTGGAAGGCAGGAAAAAGGGGGTTGTTCCCTTGAGGCAGCAAGTACCCCCTGCCACATTTTGCAGTAAGGTAACAGACCAGGGCTTATTTAATCCCTGGTGTTATTCCCAGGATACCTTGCAAAACCAAGAGGCACAGAGGGTTTGTGAATATCCCTGAAGGTAGGATATATCACGCATGTAGTATTCTAGGTCCAGTTCCTTTTCTGTTCATGCAACAAAAGCAGCTTAACACCAAAAATGCAGGAATAAATCTATAGGCTCTCACTTGTTGCAAAGCATGATGTAACGGCAGAATATATGTCCTCCATTACATATTGCAGACAGTAAATGCTGCCTCCAGATTATTGCTCCAGATTACTCCAACAGGATATTTACAAGTCCTTACATGGCATGCATCTCAAGGTGCTTTAAAAAAGTGATACTGCTGGCACAGAACTCGAGTAGTTCTGGATAAGCCAGGATGTCCATGCTGGCCCTGGTGATGGATTTAAAAGCTAAAACCAGAAGCACAAATTACCAAAGCCAGGGGAATCTCTATGTGCATGCAGCCAAAGGCCATTAGCCAGGCACCTGGCCTTAGTAAGCATTAGAGCACACAGTTTCCATCTGCAACAGAAGGCAGAAACAAACTAAGGAGGGAAGGTTTAGGTCAGACCATCTCTCTGCACTCCAAGGAGAGGGCAGCTGTGAATGTGAGGTTGATTAGTGAGCCACAGAGCTAGAGAATAAGCCAAAGGCTTTCACATACAACTGCATTTCACCTTTATCTCTGCTTCCTTTGTGGGAGAAAAGCTTTGCTTTGAAAAAGGGAAAAGAACTGTGAGGTTTTTTCTAATCTATCTTATTAAATTACTACTATTTTTTTTTTCATAGAGGATTTTGTTTATATTATGCTTTAAAGAGCTGATTTTCTTTGAAGCTGCAAGACCTGAGATAGGGTAAATCTTCCATGGATAGGAAACTTCGCCATTTTCACCATGGCATACTTCTTGTCAGCCAAGCGCTCTCAGATAGCAAAGCAATTTATTTTACAGAAAGGCCCAGAGGTTCCAGTCAAATATCAGGGTACCAAAGTGTTACCACATCTGTAAACTTGCAATGGGAATACACTTGACCCAAAGACCAAGCTTACATTCACTTCAGACTGAGCAACAAGCTGGAAACACTGAAAACGGCAGTGTTGCCTCAAAGAGATAGTTACTAATGCCCATTAAAAATACCATCACTGCAGCAACCTCTGCTGCAGGAATTGAACATTAAGCATCCCACTGCCCACAAGGAGAGAAGAAGGAGGAGACAGACTGCAGTGTGCCCAAATAATGTCAAAACCTTTGCAGGACTCCCTGCAGTTCTGTGCCTGCAGCCCCACCATGGGGAGCTATGGCCATTCTTGTCATGACCAGTAAAAGACATGTATGACTAACCCTGTTGCTGGTCTCTGGAATACAAGTACTTGCTTCTTCTTTGCTGTAGCCTTGTACCTGCCAATGTTGCACTGTTCTGCTGTGTGCACTGAGACTACAGAGTCTCTCCCAGATTCTTATGATTTCTTGGCTTGACCTCTTCTTATCCATGGTGGCTACACTCAGTACCACACTTCTGCTTCCCCAGTTTTTCACAGTAGTCTGTCCTTTGAGTTAAAGCCACTTTCTGTGATTGCATCCCTGTCCCCAGCACTGTCAACTCGCCCTGGCAAGGCCTATCCCTGAGCCACCTCCATGTTCATTATGTCAGTGCACCATCAGCCTCTTTCTATAAACTCACCTGAACATGTATTTCTCTGAGCATCTTCCCAGCCTGGTTTAGTTGTCCTGGAGCAGTTGTGTTGAGAATCACTTAGCATCACCTGTTCCTATCTGAATAGCCAAAAGCAAACTCTGAAATACTCCCTGTAGGACCCTTTCAGCCTTGATTTACCCCTACCCAACAGCCTCCCTGGCTTGCAGAAATGCTTGTGTCCCCTGGATTTTCCCTGGTGAGACGCCCAAGGATTTTCCTCAATAACCAATTCCAGAAGCATGGATGCGCATTTTCTGTTGGCTTTTCCCCCATGGCCCTCCTGGCTCATCACTACTTTTCTTAATCACTGTACTCTCCATGGTCTCCATATTATTTCCAAGGTTTCAGCCCTTGGTTTTTTCCTCAGCTTCTTATGGACTCAATAGCCCTTTTCTTCTTCCTCACTACTTTATCATCTCTTCTGCTCTTTCTTTACTCTTGAAGTTAGAGTCAGTTTCTCTGCTCCACTTCTTTTCTGCCAAACAATCCTATCCTCTGCCTTTTTTTTCCCATTGTGTCCATGTTTCCCACAAATCACTTCACTCATCTGGGATGTTGCCCTCTTGTTCTGCAGACATATGCAAACCTTTTCTTAGAGCCTCTTCTCTCCTCTTCATCATTTCCCCCTGACACTGCAATAGCAAATCTATTTCTGGGTAGATCTGAGCACCTAGGTTGTGTTATTAGTGTTCCTTATTATTTCATGTGTCCTACCATCATGTTTTCCTTAATTACATGCCCAGAGTATTTGGGGAAGGTGGTTGCACAAGGAGTGCACATGGTAGAGTTTGGGAAGAGTTTAATGATCTTTTTTGTTCTTCAGCTTCACAGGACATTTGATCAACTAAGTAATCTTCTTATTCGAGGTTCAGTGATTTGTGCTAAGAGCTTTGGATACAATCTGTCAACTGAAAGATAATAAACTCATGTAGTCTTACTGGAGAAATCGCCATTGCCACTGTATCGTCATAATTTTTTTAACTGAGCCATCTCTACATAAAATTAAGAGGAAGAGAATCTGTGCACTTTTACAACATATACAAGGCATATCACCATGCCAGATCTGGTGGACTTACTCATGACTCAGGTACATTTCCAGTCTTCTGGCATGGCAAAGATACCTTTTCTCATAGAAGTCTCTCAAAAAACAACAGCCAGACATGCTAAATCCCAAACTGACTTATGTGCTAGAGTGCAAAGGAAGGGCTGCCACTTTCTGAAACCCAGAACTCATCCTGGAGCACTGGGCAGTGCAGGGTCCGGCCTATTACACACTACTGTTCCCTTGAGTGAAGTACCTCCAGTATAGCAGGTGCTCCTATACCTCCTCTGAACACTAGGGAATTATAAAAAAAAAAACACCACAAAAAAACCCAAAAACCAACAAACCCCCTGGCATTTATTTTAAAAGTTTGCAAGATTCTGCATTTGGGAGGAGAGTTGGTTGTTGGGGTTTTTTTGTTTTGTTTTGTTTTGTTTTCAGAAATAAAATAAAACAATTAACTGAGAACTAGCCTCATGTTAAGCTGAAGACATTTCTGTGTCTTATCAATTTATGGAGCTTGAAAACATTTTGGAAAGCTAACCCAGCATGCCTATTGATTGTTGTTTACACAGAACACACTACTATCTAAAGTAAAACTTTGTATTTATGTATGTGTCCATAGCACCACTTCCTTTCTGTGAGAACTATTCAGATTAAAATCTTTCCTGCAATTCACCTGCAATACTTAAATTAGTATGCTAATTTAAAAGTAATTCTCCAAGAGAATTAATAAGAGGAGGGCTGATATTACCTGGTCGTGACAAGATGGAGCCAACATTCTGGCCAAAATGCAAGCAAAATTTTCTGAGAGGTGTCCAGGTACTAATTTTGACGTAAGCTTATTCTTGGATACAAGCAGGTGGCATGAGAATATTACTTGGTAAATCAGATAAGCTGCAATCTCGTTATGCCAACGGATGAGTGGGCCAGAAAGGTTTGAGTGTAGCTGTCAATACAGCATCCTGTAAGGATAATGTTTAATCAAATTAGGCACTTGCAGCTCCCCTCCCCACAGCCTCTTGGTTAGGAGGAAAACATTGTTCCCATGAAGGAGGGGCAAAAGCATCTTCAGACCTAACAACCCCTTGCTGTCACTTGCTGTCACCCTTTCTATTTTGCAGATCATATCTGCACCATCTGCTTTGGACACAGTCACATAAATGGCTCTAACAGTACTGCTTCTCTTGGGCAGTATGTTTTGCACCACATCAGGTGGATGATTTTACTTCGTAATTGGAGTTTTTAGTAGTGTCCATCCTAGGACTGGGGAGAGAGTGTGATATGAGTTGTTGGGAGGGGAGGAATTTTATTCCCAGAGACTCCAGTTCATTTTCCAGCCACCAGCCAAGCCTTCAGGGCAGCTCAAGCATTTGAGGTTTCCATTTGTAACACTGTTTAAAGGACATCCACCAACACCCAACAAAGCAGAAGTCTTATGCCAACTCTGCAATTCAGTTTTAAAGCTATTAAAAACAAATGTGTGCAACCACACGTGCTCAGTTATTATTATGCTGTGTGACAGCCTAGTGCAAGTTTCCTAAAATAGCAACTTCATCCTCCTCCAAAATCCTCCATTGTCTGCCTAAGTCCAATCAAACAGCATTATCCTGTTGCAAGCTTAGACTGTATCCACCTCAGTTATCATTGGTACGCCAGCAATGGCTTTCCTGGTGCCACCTAAGTTTCCCTGAAGGCCTAGGGAACACCTGCAGCCTTTGCACCATGCTTTAAATTGTGGGTATGTCAGTCCACCACCCTTCTCCAAGGGGTTTGCTCTGGCACTGCTGACTTCCTTTGCACAGATGATTTAGATTTCCACCTGCCATTCCTACGTGGTTTCAACTGCACTGCAGTTACACAGCCCTGGCTTGGCTTAACCAATATTGCTTCAGTTTCTCCACTTCTGCAGCTATAAACTTCAGTACTTTATGACCTTTATTGTTTCCCCTTGTTAAGGGGAAATCTTCTTGTTACGTTTCAAATCCTGCCTGCAGAGGAAGGAACTGAGCTTGGATCTTTCATATGTTGACCCTGGAGTGTCACTGTTGGACACTGCTTGTTTTTCTTACAAATGTTTCAAAACAAAAACATTTATCTTGAACTGAACAGAACATTTCATACCAAACAAAGTGTGAATATCTGGGAGATTTGGATCCAAAAGAGTGCCAACTTTGATTCAATATGAATAGTTCACCCATTCGCAATTTTTCAGCTTCCAAATCACAAGCCAAAAGCACATCCAACAGTTTGCATACTCCTTAATACAGCCACCAAACCCATTTATGTCAGCTTATACATAGAGTGAAGCCATACAGCTTGGAAAACACCATATGTTACCAAGCCCAAAGGACCTTCTGTTCAGACATGGGACATCCTGAGTACCTCCTCCGACTGTATAGCTCTGTGCTGTAATATCCATTTCATACACAGCCTGATTCCTGGACATTGAAATAATTCAGGGAAGTGGCTATGAGATCCCAGGAGACCTTGTCTCCTGCCATAAATCTGACCTGGCACAAGGAAAGTCCACTAGATCAGAAAAACTGCCAGAGCACAATATGCTCAACTGTAAGAGGAGCTACACTTCACTTCAGACCTCCTTCAAAGTCCCGGTGATAGGAAACTTCATTCCTTTGGGATACCAGAATCCAAAATGCTTTAGTCCCTTGGCAAGTTTTTAAACTGATTTTACTTTACCCAGTCCTTTTCCCTCCCTATCATTGTGGGATGAAACAAGGCTTGTACTTTACAGCACATTGGAAGGGCCCAGTTTGATACTGAGGTGCAGTCTTTGGAAGGCAGAAGGATGCCTCTGGCTTTCATTGGGCCTTAATCATCAATAAAATCACTCCCATCAGGCAGGTTTACACTGTTGCAAATGAAGTTTTTCCTGGTGTCCAAGCAATGGTTTCTTCACATATAACTGATCTGAGAGGCCATGGACTGTGGGAGGCTGGACCCACAGAAAAATGTTTTTCCCTCCAGCTGTAAGAAGTTGTCTGTCCATACCACTTCCAGCAGGCTGGTGTCATTACATGTGTATCACTTTTGACAAGAGGCGTTCACTGGGAAAAAGAATGGTGTCTCTGTTTCCAGGGGTATCTAAGATAAGGTGAGAGCCATCTCTTCCCACTGTTGTGGAAGCCCTTTCAGTGCAGATCTGAAATCTGTCCTACATGACTATGGAGAACAGACTGTTCCCTTTTTCTTAGCAGTAGCCTTTTCTAAAATTGGGGACTGTATTCTTTAGGAAAGAGATGACTCAAAAGAGACATGACAAACCTCAGTCTTTCCTCAGAGGTCACATTCTCCCACTGTCTTCCGGGTGACATATCTGTTTAGTACAACTTGGCATAATCTGTTACACAATAGAAGGTTCATCCTAATGGATGTACACGTCCTCCTGCCTGGTAGTGTTGACACATGTTCAGCCTGTGATAAGCCCAGATAGTGACTCATCCCCATGAATTCACCAGGTGACTGTCCTCCACATAAGTAGGTCTTTCCACGCATCCTTGGTGATTTCTAGTCCTCTTCTGTACACTACTGTCTGCAATATAGTTGGTGCTCACATTTACAGACACCTGACTGTGGCTCATACGCTGGCTTTAATATGCATTTTTCCACCCATCAGTGGAAATACTGAGATGCCCTTCATCTAATACAGCCTCCACTGAGAATCCTACTCAAGAAGTTCTTGCATTTCATTAGTAAGCTACTAACAACTCTTCATCTTCCAAATAGATTTGCCACCACCTTTTAACTGTTTCATCTAAGCCCTCACCTTAAGAGACAGCATATCTTGTATGTCATTTCCTCATGAGACAAGAGCTGTGACTGTTGTTACTTTCCTTCTGTCCAGTCATCTTACTCTGACATGGACGAAATTATGCCGGTATGACAGAGTTTGCTCTTGGCAAAACCACACTTGCTCTTACTTATGTCCTCTAGTTATTTACAGAAACATGTTTGTTCCTGTATTTTTGTAGAAGCTATATTTAAAGCAGTCTGTTGTGGAATTCTCCAGTTCTTCCTTTGTTCTCTTTTGCTGAATGAATCATTACATCTACCTTTTCCCGGCATTTCAGAACCTCAGAATATCCTCTGTTAATTATCAGAAAAAGCCAGTAATAGCTTAGAAGTTACTTCATACAACCCTCTAAGCATTTCAGTCCTTCAATACTTTCCTTGCTATTCCTACTCTTCCCAATATGACAACAGAAAATGCTCATTGCCTTTCATGTTCCTAATTTAATCTAATTTTGGATCTTGACCTTTCTGACTTTCCATTTTTACTCATCCCTGGTATTTTTATACTAATCTTCAATAATTTTGCCATGCTTACACACTTTCTGCCTGTTTTTCTCTTGCTTAAGATCAACAAGAGCACATAATTTACAAAATGGCCTGGTTTTTTCCAGTGTCAAACTCTCATTTCATGGTCTCACTCACCTAAACTGTCTCCCACCCTCAAGTTCTCAGCTAGTTCTTTCCCTTGCTGCCAGTCAAAACCAAAGAAAATTTTCTTTTGCTCTTTCTGCCACCCTTTGTACCCAGAAAACTGCTGCAACATGCAAGACCTTGCTGAACAGCTTGCAACTTGAAGTGTTGCCATCCCTACAGATGTCAGGCAATTAAAATTCCCCACTGCCACCAAGACCTGTGGTTGGGACAGTCCCACTTGTTGCTCACAAAAAGGCTTCATCCACCCCCATTCTGGAGACCTGGAGCAGACCCCCACCGTGCTACTGCTGAGCAGGTCCTTGTCTCTCCGTTAGAACATGGTTGTTGGAGGCAGTGTATGCACCCCTTGCATACATCACCTCCTCCAGGTCTTCTTGACCAATAATTCTATTTTAATAGCCTGACTACGAGAATTACCATGTCTCTGCCATGCTAGCATAAAGGCATCTAAGATATTCAACCAGTTGACCCAGCAGCTTTCACACTGCATCTCCAGTGACCCAGGGAACTGAAAGAGGTAATAGGAGAAAATAGAATTATAAATAATAGATTTATAGATCTTTGTCTTGGTTTCCACTGTTTTCCCTGCAATCTTCTGAAGTCTTCTGAAGGATTCTGAATCCTGAATTCTGAAGGATTTCTCTCTAACTCCCTTCCCCTATACCCCCATGACTTTATGTGAGGGTATTCACCTCCTGTTTCAGGGGTGGACACGAGTGGATCAGCAGCTATATGTTCTGTCCTCCCTGCTGATGGGAGCCAAGGCCCTCCTGACCTGTCCCCCTCCTGACCTGCAGACCTACCTGCATAAGTATTTCTAACACTGTCACCACAGCTCTTTCTCTTGTCACCCTCCTCCCAGGCACCTGTGTTCACATTTGGACTGGTTTACATCACTCCTGGCAGTAGTGCCAACGCTCACAGGCACAGGCAAGCTAGACTTTTACTCCCCGAGCAGGTGAGCCTTGGTTATCTTCCAGCAATGCAGTGGGTGGGACTTACCCCTGTTCCCCACTGACAAAAACTCTTGTGCATTGTTTAATTTCCCTGAAGAGTAGTGGCCTCTGTGGCATTTTGCTTCCCAGCATGACGCTGACCCTCGCCTGCTGTTTGCACAGCACGGTGGCTTCACTGATGTGGAACAACTTCTGTCCCTCACAGCCATAATTCCCACCCTTTCTCCACTGATAGTGATGAGGGAAATTTTTCTCCCTTCCTGAGTGTTTTGGGTTTTTTTGTGTCTGCAGGGCTTCCCATGATTCCTCAGCGTGTTTCAACCCAGCCACCCCAACCTGAAGCTCTCCAGACTCCTTCCTAAAGGGATGCTACTAAAAGGCATGTTTTCCTCTCCTGGTTCTTACTAGCAAGAAGAAAAGGCCGCAGACCTTGCAAATTAAGTTCAAGTCATGGACTAAAGCATTCAGGATTGGTGCTTCCATTTGAGAACAGACTTTACAGCAGCAGATAAAGAACCACACAATAGTAGAGGGAGCCCTGAAAGAGCAGCGTTACCTCACTATTTTTGTTCTGACCACTGTGCTCTTTTGTGAAGGTTGCACTTCCTACTACTGCAGGGAGCTGGGAGAGCAGAAATAATAAGATGCTCACCTTGTTAGCCAAGGATTAGACCCAAGCAGTATATATTTAATTAGACTTTAAAGAGCTTATTTCAATGTTAGGAGATGCACTTCTTCCCTGTTGCTGCTGCCTCAATATAACTGTTTCAGTAAGTGTTCTGCTTATCAAGAGAAAAGAGAATGTTTTCAGATATTGTGAGTGAGTACTCAGTTTTTGTTTGCATATAGATTAAGAAGAAGAAAGTTGACCCAAAGGTCTTGTAGAGGTCATCTAATCTGTTTGGTTGAGAAGATCTGTCCTCCCACAGACTCACCTTCGGCACTATAAAGGAATACCTCTTCCTGATGACAAGCTCTCTTTGCACCATTACCTCACTCTTGGTCATTCTAGAAGCAACATCTTCTATTACAAAAATTTAGGAACTACATTGGAAATTAGAGTGCTGTTTGCATAGGCCAGATCTTTGGACTACTTCCTGCCAGAAAACCCAGGGCATTCACAATGAGCATTAGTGAAGACGACGTGGAGAAGTTTCTTGATGGCAACCCTACTTTTGCCAAGCAGTACTTTGAGAAGAAACTAAGAACAGAGTCCTGGGATAGTAATGAGGGTGAAATCCTTTTTGAGTTGATCCAAGACATGCAAGAAAGCATCAACATGGAGAAAGTTGTTTTCAAGACCTTGAGAAGAATCAGGTCCCTTATTCACGCTGACCGCTGTAGTCTTTTCATGTACAGGCAGAGAAACGGCACGCCTGAACTGGCAACAAGGCTTTTCAACATCCAAGAGGGAAGCACGCTGGAGGAATGCCTGGTCTCCCCAGACTGCGAGATTGTCTATCCGCTGGACATAGGCATTGTGGGCTATGTTGCACAAACCAAGAAAACCATGAACGTCAAGGATGTCAGTGAGGTAGGTTTGCCATTTATTCATTCATTCGGTAGAAGAAAGGCTCACATGCTTACTAGTACAAAGGGGTCAAGAGGTAGCAGGGTGTCTTGGTGCTTGGTCAAACCTCGTGTTGTGTAATAGCTGTGTAGAGGAAACCAAACTACCAGTAGCAAGTTGCTTCCAATTTCATTTATGGAGCGAGGTGAAGCTAAGCACATTAATTACACTAGGTGTTAACGCCTGCAAACAAGTGCACTGTCACACCTTGCCTGTCTAATTAAAAAAAAAAACACCAAACAACAAAATCACATCTAGTCCAGCAGAGAAGAGAGAGTGCAGTACAGTCAGATCTGCACTGAACGGACATGAAGTTTTACACACACATTTATATTCCATGAATAATTGGCAAAGAGAGACATATCCTTTACAGTGAGTCCAGAAAGGGTTTTCTACCACAAATGACATTTGAAAATGTTTGCTGTCTGGTGAAGCTTGTGCCAAGGGCATTTAGAGGCATGTTTATCAACCAGAGAGAGTGGACCTCAGAGCAGGTGAGTTAACTGCAATCTGTGTACAAGTGATCTTCATCACAAGCAGCAAGAGACAAACTTTGACCAAAAAAACTCTTTCAGCAAACACTGCACACTGTGATACCAGGAGGGATCCAAGGAATTTTAATGTTTTATTTTTATGCCTTCATGACAATATTTACCCCCCCTACTCCTGGGTTGAATCATGTAAACCTGAATGGCAGCAATAACAATCGGCTTGTTCTAATCATAGGCATAAAACTAAAATCCATGTGACCCAATTATGGCATTTGGGATTACTCTATCGATTGTTTGTTAGTTACAAAGAGACCATCTCTTTATCCATCCGTTTTTTGCTCAATACGAGCATATCCAAATGCTTCAGCAAAACTTTGTTGTCCTCCACGGAATGTACTGAGACATTGATGTGGTTTTGCAAACTTTTTTTTTTGGCGGGGGGGGGGAGGGGTAGGGTGGGGGGAGCATAAGAACGTGACTTAAACTTTTTAAATCTTTCTGGCTTCAGACATTTCTCCAAGAATATGGAAGGATTTCAGTGCTGTGATCCAAGTACTACACTCCAACTCCAGTGCTTTCAGGCATTGCTGTAAGGCAATTCCTTTGAAGGAGACACAGAGACTAAGTGCTTGGTCTACCCCATTGGCAGGGAAGGCCAGTAGTGGGGGAGGTATGGGGAGAAGACCTATTAGGGACTGATTTTTTTTTCTGGTGCATCCTTCTGAATCTGATCAGACCTTTGGGGCTTTTTCTAACCCAGCTAGAAGGACTTGTAGCTGACAAGTTATTCAGCTGAGCAGAGAGAATATCTTGGGCCAGCAAGACCATGCCTGCACTCCCTGTTGACAGGTGATGATGGTGTCAATAAGGCCCTGTGCAGGTGAGGTGATGGACCACCTGCCTTCCCTGCACTACCCTTTCTCTGCTTTGTTTTCTTTTGCAATAGCGGGACAGTGACATTCACATAAGGAACAACTGGATGCGTTCCCTTTGGACTGCCCCTACAGCATGACCTAGCGCTCTCCCAGTGGTTTGAATGGTGATTCCCTCATGGGCAACTCCCTGTGCAGCCCAGTCCATAACAGTGCTATCTGCATATTGCAACTGCTGCCAAAATGATCCTGGGGCAGAAGGAGATGGGTTGCTTTCAGGGACAGGGGGAGAGTGCCAGGAACCATGCACCACTGGTGCCAGCTGCATCCTCCATTGGGACACCTTCCCTGCCATCTACCATCCCATGCACAAAGGCCCAGCAATATGGGAGGAAATACCTGGCAGAACATTTTCAACAGAAACAGGGGTAGATGGCTTCATGGAGGCTGCAAGCTGACAGCAGCTTCAGGGCCCAGGCAAAAGCAGAAGAAAAATGAGGGTGAGTGAACTTCCTAGTGACTGTACCAGACAGCACTGGTCTATAAGCTGTGGCTACACAGTGCTGCACGGTAACTGGCTGTACCCACTTCGCAGTGTTAATGAGAAGTCAGAGGAAAGGTTGGAGGAGGTGCCATGAAGAATGTCAGTGATCTGAGCACGACCAGTGGAGAGCCTCCTTGTTCTGACAGAGTTTGACATGTTAAAGCTTATGATTTGCAAGATCTTTGCAAAAAGTGAAAAGGTGCAGGTCTTGCAGTCAGAAGCCACAGCCAGTTCTCTTGTTGCTAGTTTTATCACCTGTACATTGTCCAATTTTCTGCTAATTCATTTCTCTCCCTCAATAATTTTTTAAGCAAAACTTTCTTTAGGCAGCTTACTTTGAGAGGCTGTGCTTTAACTTGGTTTTAAGACTACAGATGTTGTGGAAAAAGCTTAATTTGTAAATTCTCTATTGAACAGTGTGCCCAGTTCAGTCCATTTGTTGATGAGCTCACCGACTACACTACGAAAAGCATCCTTGCAACACCCATCTTGAACGGCAAAGATTTAGTTGCTGTCATTGTGGCTATTAATAAGCTGAACGGCCCACACTTCACCAGCTCTGATGAAACAGTAAGTGGTCAGTAGCTCAGTTTCTATCAAGCAGTTGTCGCTTTTGTCACATAACACAGACTTTTCTACACTAGGGATGTCTGCTTTGGTGAAGGTCCACTGGTGCAAATTTCCCTACAGGGGACTTACCCTCTTACAGAAGAGCCTTATTATGAGTATGCTTATCTCAGAAATCTTTCAGAGAAGTTACAGTGAGATAAGCCTCATCTCACACCAGTGCAAAGCAAAGCATTTGTCCAGGGGAATTACAATGACGTTGCTAAAGGGGTGTTATGAAATCTAGTGTACACGAGGCTGCTACTACATTCAACTCAATCTCATTGTTTGCCTTTTCAGCTTTTTCTGAAGTACTTGAATTTTGCCTCCTTGAACTTGAAAATTTATCACTTGAGTTATCTTCACAATTGTGAGACTCGAAGAGGCCAGGTAAGAGTGAAAATGCAGAGTGAAAAACAACTGTTGAGGGTTTAGCAGTAGGACTGGGGGAGGTAAGGAAGAGGCTAGAAGATAAAGTGGACACCCAAGAAGTGGAAGGCCTAATGCCTCCCACAGGGTGCTCCAGTCTGGGGGTAAACCCAGGAGTTCTGTGTTCACATATCACTGCTGCATCAGCAAGTCCCACAGAAAGGGAGGAAAGTGAGAACAAGATGCAAGACACACTGCTAGTTCTGCCAATAGTTCAACTGGAAGACCTTCGGCCATCTAGACCTAAAGGTCTTTGAGAGAGTTAATATGGTTCATTGTGTTAGACTTAAAAGTACCAAAGTACAGAGTGAGTAAATGACATTCTCAGAGGTGGTCTAGGATTTCAATATTGCAAATCCCAACTGCAAAGACTGGGGGAATACTGTAAGTAAGTAAATTGGTTTGTGCAAAGACAGTTCAGTCTGCTTGTGCTCAGATACTGTGTAAGAGTCTTATTAGAAGACCATATAACGCATTTTGCCTAACTCCTTTACACCATTCCATGAAATGACCATTCTTCAGGTGTTTCTCTCCGTCCTCCTCCCTGGGTTTGGGGATTTCAGCATTATTTATCGCATGCTGTAAAATGCCAAAAATAAACCATTGCTCATTTTCCTTTAACGGTTTGTATGACAACACCACTATACTATCCAAAGGATGTTCAGAGGCCAGTGACGTTGAACATCTCAGACTTCATAGGAGTGGCACAGTTGTCCCAATTTATGGGTTAGAAACAAAGACCAGTGCAGCTCAGAATTGTCAGAAATATCTACTAGCACCTAGTGAAGAGGTGAGACATACATTTCATGACTGTGGCCACATAATGGTACTTCTTGTTCAAACCACAGGTCCAGTCAGCTTCAGGTAGTAGCTCTCAGTGCTTCTGAAGCACTGCTCTTCATGTCTCCTGGGCTCAGAAAGCAAAGCACATACACTCAGATACAGGCATACATGCACTAGCTAAGCTAGGCTATTGCATAGATGGCTTTCTTACCATTTCGGAGAAAATTAAGTTCTCCATTAGGCCCACAAAGATCCTCCTTGTGCTACCAGAAATACTTGCCTAATCTGCTGCATAACCTGCATTTTTACAAATGAAAGAGCCTAAGAGCAACAGCTTTCTTAAGCGTACACCTGCAGGGCACAGGATGGGGAAAAGGACCATAGGCTGATGTGCACACAAAGCAGCTGTGCAAAGGCTTTGAGGAAAGTGTTAATTTGGGTATTTCCAACTCCAGCCTCTGGAATTTATAACACTTTTGGTGTTAACTGGTTTTGGATGCAAGATTTTACTTATGAGTATAAAATGTAAGTGGGGCCATCTCTTTATCTAGCACTACTACTTTTTTGAGCTATATTTTTAAGACTGGACTTTTACATAGCACTTCACGATGACCTGACTCTTCCTCAGAGTGCATCTTCCTCTAAGAATTCCCAGTGTGCATAAGCAATCCTTTTACATTTTGCAGTATAGGTTGCTATTGCACTTTTCAGGAACTGTAGTATAAACCCCCAATTGTTTCCTTGTTACTCCAAACACATTTGGGAAGCCCAGCTCTTAAGAAGAGGCTATGCTTACATTTGGATTTTATCCGCAGGTGCTGTTGTGGTCAGCTAATAAGGTTTTTGAGGAACTGACAGACATCGAGAGGCAGTTCCACAAAGCTTTTTACACAGTGAGAGCATACCTGAACTGTGACCGGTACTCAGTAGGTCTCCTGGACATGACGAAGCAGAAGGTAAGCATTCTTCATA
The DNA here is from genome assembly GCF_947461875.1 of Haliaeetus albicilla. Classification (NCBI taxonomy): domain Eukaryota; kingdom Metazoa; phylum Chordata; class Aves; order Accipitriformes; family Accipitridae; genus Haliaeetus; species Haliaeetus albicilla. Next base: position 42,743,312 of record NC_091516.1, read on the forward strand.
TGTGTGTTGTACAGCTTTCTGTGTTGCTGCAATCCACTGAGGGGTGATGTGTGGACATAAGTTTTACTGGGGCAGCCAAAGTGCAAGCTAGCTTTGAGTCATTATTCTTGCTTTGGTTGGCATTTTTTTATTCCATTGTGCAAATAAAGAGCTGGGGATAAAGAAAAGAGAGGGAAAGGGAAAAGCTTATCCCTGGAATGGGACTGTCAAAGGAGCCAGAGGCTGGGAAGACAAAGGAAGGGCAAATGTGTCTGACCGTGTCAATACTGGTCAAAGTCTAGACCATAAGCACAGCCTCACAAAGTCTGTGGTTATTAGAAGTATAGTGAGATACCTGTGGAAATCCCCAACAACAAAGCAGCCACCTTCCTCAAGGACTCATCCATGTGCATGTTATCCAGGCTTTTTGGTGAAATTTGGCTTCATAAAAATAGGCTGACAGAATCTGAGTTACCTCTGCAGCTCTGATTTGGTCTGATTGTTTGCACCTTTGGCAAGCTTTATGTGGGAGTTAAACAGCATTCTTGTCATCAGAGCCCTGCTTTATTCCATGGTCAGGCTGGCTGAGGCTACCATGAACTTTGATGTCCACCACGTTGCCAGAGCCTTCATAGCAAGCTGTCTTGTGAAGAGGTGTATTAAAAGATCATTAGCGTGTTAAAAACACTTTGATCAGCATTATAATGTAGCCTAGGAAAAACAACAAAAAAAATTTCACTTTAGCAAGCTAGCAAGTAGTAGATCAGCCCTATGGCCACACTCTGGAAAATGAGAACACGTAAAATATTGCCATAGCCGTTTGCTCTGTGAATACAGCCTGTGCTGTTCACTGACTGAAGCAGCATCCTGTGTATAGGCAGTATATGACTATATACAGCCATATAGTGCACCTGACACTTCCCAATTTAGATACTTCCTAGTCTTATTATTTCATGCCTTGTTTACACAGTAGCAAAACCAGCATGGTAGAGAAGTGGTTACTTTGAGGTTCAAGGCAGAATGCACTTTCCTACTCTAAAAATCCTTCTTTCATTTTAAAACCAGGAATTTTTTGACCTGTGGCCAGTCCAGCTGGGAGAAGTTCCCCCCTACTCAGGACCTCGCACCCCGGATGGCCGAGTACGTGAGAACCAGATTTCTTAAACTCTCTCCTGTCTGGCTGGATTGACACACCACTAATTTTAACACCACTCTTTTTATTTGTAGGAAATAGTCTTCTACAAGGTCATCGATTATATATTACATGGAAAAGAAGACATTAAAGTCATCCCGTAAGTGCCCAGTTTCTGTATGCTAGGTACTGACATGAAGTGTAGCTAAAACCAAGGTTCCCCATGATGTAAAGTCATTCAAGAGGAGATATGCAAAGGACCAATAGAAGACTGAGTAAGAGAGCCAGAATTAAGTTGGTGCTTTGACTCACATTTCTGTGGCACAAAGATTTTCTCCAGGATATTGGGATCCTGGCTTGCAAGTCAGGCTCCAAAAGTCACTGCAACCAGCGATTCTTTTTAGACGCAGAAGTGAACTGCCTTGACTGCCTGCAGTTTTGGCACTCTCCTTGCCAGGCTGAGGCATCACTCTTGCTTGGTGCCTTCTCTGTGTCAGTGGCTGAGCCCATCCAGGTTGCCCTTGTGTTGAGGCACCTGCTGTCCCAGCCCTGCCCCTCACCCCTCTGCTACCCTCCCGACCTCTCATGGTCAGTCCTGCTCCCCTGCCTGTCTTCCAGCTTACTTGTTTCTCTTTTATCCTCTGGTCACTGACCCCATCTCAAGGCTACCTCTGGCCTTTCCTCTCTTGACACCACGTTGAGACTCCCTCTTCCTGAAAACCACCCTTTCTTCTTGCCACTGAATTTTTCAGAGGAGCCTTGGACACCCTGGACAAATCTGACACGACAGGAGTTTTGCCCAGTTCTGGTCACACCTCTTTGCATCGGCTTAAGTGCTGCAGGAAAGGCCCCCATTGCTTAGGTACAGCAGTGTTCAAAAGTTCAGGCTGGCAGACACTCTTAGCTGGGAACTTCCTTTTATTTTTCTCTGTGCTGAAGGTCTGAAACATGGCCCCCACTCCCAGGAATGACTTACGTCTCTGCAGACTATGATATTTTATGAGTTACTGAATGAGTCTGTATTGAATCCTTGCAGGAAAAGTATTAACTTAGGTGAAAAATTTTTGCTCACACACAGGGGTCCTTTGAAAGTAACATGACTGTTTAGTAACTAGAAAGTGAAACATGTAAACATGGATTGTGCAATCAGCTGGATACATTTCAGCTCCATGATTGTTCTTCAGTAAACATATATCCTTTATTTCCCTTATGCATTTTTCTTTCATTCAGAAATCCTACCCTGGATCACTGGGCACTAGTTACTGGACTGCCAACCTATGTGGCTGAAAGTGGATTTGTAAGTACTTAGCTTAGGCTTCAGCAAGGCTTTCTGAGATGAAGTCATACGAATGCTGCTTTCTCATCAATTCAGTTTTTTGTTTTGGTATTTAAACTTCTCATTGCCCATATTGTAAAACTTTTTCTTTTGTGTGATCCCCTAGATTTGCAACATTATGAATGCTGCTGCAGATGAGATGTTTAACTTTCAGGTACCGTGAAAACTTCCAGTCCCATCAAGGATTCTACTTTGTTTGCAGAAATGTAATTTAGAGTCAATATTAGGCATGTAAATATTTCTTTAGCCTGTAGTCTTGATGTAAAATGGGAGTGCTGATGTATTTAGGAAACATATTAAGTATATGGTGTCTTTCTGCTTGCTGTTGCTTCAAGGAAGGTCCTTTAGATGAATCAGGATGGACTATCAAAAACGTTCTCTCCATGCCAATAGTCAACAAAAGGGAAGAAATTGTTGGCGTTGTCACATTTTATAACAGAAAAGATGGGAAACCATTTGACGAACAGGATGAGACCCTCATGGAGGTATAGTTTCTTGCTGCAGCTGGAAGTAGTTCATATGGTTGAGAGACGTCACTATTGCTCATTGTACACGGGCAAAGCACTCCCCAGTCTTTTGCAGCTAAGTGAGTTTCTTTGTTGCTTATAGAGGTGCTATGCATCAGCTTGAAAGTTTTGAAAGCAACTATATGAAATACTGGGGGGTTTTGTCTTAGAAACCCTGCTGTGTTCACATCATTTTTTTTCAGCATTCTTGGATTGGACACCTAGCCATGAGCAGTTATGATATACTAACATGACCATTCTGACCTGTGTTCACATACATGACAGCTGGCTCACACTGGCTGGGCAACTCCCTTGAGAAATTACACAGGAATTATCTGTGTAGCTAAGATACAAAGGGTGGCCAGTATCGAATCTACGAACAGCAGCTTGCTGCTTAGAAACGCTTCTATGCTAGTTTCAATCCAATATAGGTATTCAGCTCTTGACATCTGTTATCAATCAGAACATTTGCTGAAATAGACTTCTCTTATTAATCAAAAAGACTGCCAAAAAAAAAAAAAAAATCGGTTTGAATTGACCGCTGGACAGCAAACAAGTTGAGAGCAAACACGGTGTGTGAGTAAACATATGTGAAAGGTAATGAGACCACCTTGCTCTCCCTTGATACAAGGGTTCCTGACCTGCTGTCACCATCGTGATACCAGCCTTTCCACAGGCATGGTGACACTTGCAACAACACAGAAATAGCTTTCCATATGCTGAACTAGACAGAGGGTCCTCGAACCTCCACAGCATGGATGCTCTGGAAGCCAAGGCAGATTCAATAGCTGGGGAGCTGCTGTGCTGAGGAGCAGGTAGAGGTTGGGAGCAAACACACAGTTGCTCATTGCTAGACTTGTGGCCAAAGTGGAGCTTGTGTTTCTCTAAAAGTATATCATGCAGTGTTATATTTCTGTGTCTTTGAGGAACAGATGTTTTGTTTATTTCACCATTTCCTTCTTCTCCCCTCACCAAGTCCTTGACACAGTTCCTGGGTTGGTCTGTGCTCAACACAGACACGTATGATAAGATGAACAAGCTGGAGAACCGGAAGGATATTGCTCAGGATATGGTGCTTTACCATGTGAAATGTGACAAGGATGAAATACAGGAAATTCTGGTAATGCCTTGCAACATGCAGCACACCCCCAGGTGTACTGGCCTGCCTGGCCTGTGACATATGGCACAGACATAGGTCTCCCATCCCACAGAAATGCTTCCAGCCACCATCATGTGGAGGCAACACCTGGGCCCCAGTTACTGCACAGCAGAACAAGTTTTTGTTTTGGCTTTGTGGTCTGCCCTCCACCTCGGCACACTGCCACGCTGTGTCCTTTCTAATTTCCTCAGCAAAGCCAGCCCTGGAGGTGGGCTCACGCAGGTGCTACTCAGGGCAGGGCTGGAGGAGTGGAAGAGGAGCTGATTTATGTCCCCAAGACCTCCTTAGTGCAGAGGATGTGGAGTTAGAGGACCCAGCTGGGATGCTGGCTCTAGGGAGACATTTGCAAGTGGGGGAAATACAAACCAAAATCAAGGAGAGGGAGAACATTTTTACCGGGAAGAATGGGTTGAAAGACCGGAAATAGAAGTAAGGTCCAGAAAGGAAACACAGTTTGCATATGAGAGCTGCCCTAGATTGCCCCAAAGCTGCACAGTGCAAAGTCCAGTGGGGTTTGGTTGCCAGTTTAACACATCCATGCTCTTTGCAGCCAACAAGAGAAAAGCTGGGGAAAGAGCCAAGCGAGTGTGAGGAAGAGGAGCTGGCAAGCATCCTGGTAAGAGCAATGTACCACTGGAATGGACAGCCCTGGCAAACAAATATTGCCTGAGTGCATGCAGGGAAGATTTCCCAGTGTTCACACAGTGGTACACATAGACAGGGCACTTGGTGAAGGGCAAAGGCAAAGCATACCCTGCCCTCCTCTGCTGTGTGAGTTTGAGGTTATTACTATCAGATGCCTTCCCCAACTCCTAGGGAGTACCTGCTCTCTGCCACTTTATCTCAAGGGGTTCAAAGTCCATCTGGAAACATATCAGCCACCTTGACTTGTCACGCATGTTGTTCTCTGGAGTAAATATGGAGGGCTGTAAGCCTTCCCTTGTAAGACCTGTCAAACTACATCAAATCAACAAGAAAAGTACTTAACAGAAAACAAGCAATATTTCTTGCACTTGACCAAAAATGCCCTCCCTCTTCCCCCACTAATGGGGTTATCATGAAAAGCTGCATTTCAGTCTATTTATGTGTTATATTCTAAGAGGTAAAGTTCCTAGCAGCATCAGACTGATAAATTTCTATTAGGGAAAATCCATTCCAGGTGTTTCTAGGGATGGCATAAGTAGCACAGCAACAAACCATCCCACCTCTCTTCCAGAAAGAAGAACTCCCGGGGCCCACCAAGTTTGAAATCTATGAATTCAGGTTCTCTGATTTTGACTGCACTGAGCTAGAGCTGGTGAAGTGCGGCATTCAGATGTACTACGAGCTCGGCGTGGTGAAAAAGTTCCAGATCCCACAGGAGGTAGGAGCTGGCAACACATAGGGACTCCCATCCTGGATGGCCAGCAGACACTGCATGGCTGAGGTCCCCATGCATGCCCTGCACAGCTCATGGAGTGGCTGGAGGTCTGGGTTCACAGGGGCTTGCAGGGAGAGGGGCGTGCGTCCTGAGCCCCCTCATCCCGCTGAGGGCAGGGAACCCCCCTCTCAAAGCCCCTGGTCCCTACATGCAGGTTTGGAGCATGAAGCTGGCCTCTTCTGCTCTGCACTGCCTGATGCAGCTGTGCGTTTGCTGTCGGGTCTATACAGATGGGGGCTACACCATGCAAAAAATTGCTTGCCCTTGCTGTGTCTAATGCCACTCACAGCCGCAGTGTAAAAACACAGTTTCCAGGTGCGACACAGGGCAGTGCGTACTCATGTGCATGTTTCGTTTGCTATATAGTATGTACCCTATAGCTTTCAGCCAACATACACTGAAACACACACTGGCAGGTCCCTCCGCTTTTCTTTCCCCTGCAAACACAGACGTGACTTCATTTGGTGCAGTTGGTACCATCTTCCTGACTGCTGGCGATAGGAGCGGTGTGACCCTGTGGGCACAAGGACCCCCATAGCCCCTGATGTGCAAGTTCACGGCTTTTGCCACAGTTCAAACCGCTGCAGGACGTGTGAAACTGGCGTTTCGTTTCTGCAGCTCTGCTGCTCCCCAAGGGATTTCTCAGCTCATCGTGTGAAGTTTATTGCCATCTAGTGGGATCTGGAGGTAGCTGCAGGAAGAGTTTTCACCCTGGAAAGGCAGGCTGGGAAGTAGGAAGGAAGCGAAGTGTCCTGAATGGGAATTACTGCTGTGCTGCTTACTTATAGCATGTCAATGTCAAAAAGTATTCAAAATATCTGCTTTGGAACAACTAATCCCTGATACAAGTGTGAAAAGCAGTCATTCTTTGCTGCCACTCTGAGCAGCAGAGCTTTTAAAAAATGAAAATTCATCCATGATTAATTTGCTCTCTAATGAGAAAACCTATATAGCTACAAGAGGTAGCACACATAGAGAAGTATAATGTAGAGGTGAAAAATAGTTTGCTATTTAATGCCCTATATTGTAATTATTTAGGTGATATAAACACTACCCATCTCTCCATCTATGGACCCATATCCCTTGAAGAGAGATATTAGTATTAGTAAATCGCAAGGCATGGGAGGGGCAAATCTTACGAGTGATAACATAGAGAAACACAGAAATTCAATAAATTCACAAACAGTAGGATGAAATCTCTTTTCCTCTAGACATTGCTGTTTCTTCTTTCCCCCACAGACACCTCTGTGATTTCATTTTTCTTAAAAAAAAAAAAAAAAAAAAAAAAAAATTAGAAAGCAGAGAGCTATGTTTTAGTGTCCCCTTTAGCTCACCACTGGGCTTTACTATAACAACATCATCAGTGAAGCCTGATGGTATTACAGCTTCTGATTCCTTTCTGGGGCCATCTCTGTAGACTTTGTCTGAAACTCATCCATGACTTCTGTACATGGTCTTTATTGCAAGAGCAATGGGCAGGAGCTTCATCACACAAACTAACATCCACTTCTCCAATTTGTAGGTTCTGGTAAGGTTTGTGTACTCAGTCAGCAAAGGCTATCGTAAAATAACTTACCACAACTGGCGCCATGGCTTCAACGTTGCGCAGACGATGTTCACTCTCCTGATGGTAAGGTAACACCACCCCAGTTAATTCTGTGGTATGGCTTTATTTACAAGAGGTCTTCTGTTGTGCCCTGGAGATATGCAGCACTCCCTTTGAATCCTGGTGTAGGATAAGAGTTTGTCACTCCTGGCACAGGTCCTGCTAAATAAGGTCTCCATTCGCCTTAAGTGACAGTCCTTGCGTTACACTTAAAGTTGCAGCCAATACTGGCCAATGAATGGAGTGCTTTAATTTTCTTGGGTACAGATGTGTATGGTGTTGAATAGCCTCCAGATTCAATCCTTCTACAGGGTAGGGGAGAGAAACTACAGGACTTCCCTTCCTCCAGTAGTTTCTGACAGTAAGAGCCAGAATGAAGTTAGCTGGCTGGGATGGAAGACAACCTCACACTTTCCATTTCCAGGCAGGACAGGTACAGGTGTAAGTCTATCACTAGTATGAATGTGGCAAGTGCCGTTTCTCACAGGCTCTCAGGCCAACAGGTGCCCCAACAAGAAAAACAAGTGTCATACTGCTGCTCCACACTAGGGATGGACTAGCACCAGGACCCAGTGCAGATGGTATGGCCCACACAACTGGCAACAGAATTATGCCTAACACTCCTGGACAATCCTTTGGGTGATTCAGCTTGGAGACCTCATTGCTCAGAAAGAAGCAGAGCCCCTTCGCAAATTACTTTGTGTCCAGTGACAGGAGGGGTGCTTATGAGGACCTGGGTGTCCCTAGGGCACAAGGCAGCTGTAGCTGCAGGTAGCCAGCATTGCAGGTAGGCATGGAGCACATATGCACAACATGCATGCCTACCTGAGTCTGAAATATTCCGTTCCCAGCTGCTTTCCCATTTTAACCTAAATGTACCATGTATTGCATTTAGCTTCACAAGTATTTTCAGTTCTCCTGGACTGTTTCAGTGAGGAGATCCCCAGCACATAGCAGTCACAGTTCAGTACCCTTTCCTGCAAGAGACACTAACAGATGCCATGCAAATTCTCACCCTCCAGACTGGCAAACTGAAGCGTTATTACTCAGACCTTGAAGCCCTTGCAATGGTAACTGCTGCTCTGTGCCATGATATTGACCACAGGGGAACCAACAACCTTTATCAAATGAAGTAAGCACTTTCCTACCACTTCAAACCATTTACTCTTGTTCTCGTGTGGAGCGGGATCAGGCTATGATCACATCAAACTCCAGTACAGCTCTGTTTTATACACAGAGGTAACAACCTTCTTTTGCAAATAACCTTGTTTTTTGGCTTGCTACATTTGAGCTTATGCTTTGGTCAGTGGGGAAACTGAAACTTTGCAGTGCTCTCTGGGGCTTTCGTTAACTCCTAGCAAACCTCCTTTGGTTAAAGAAACACTACATTACCATTACAGGGTGGAACAAGTGCAGCACAGGCATCTAGTGGCCTGAGCATAACAGGAGGCTCAGGGTGCCACCAGGAGCATCCTGGACATAAGAAGCCTACTTTTTCCTGGAAGGTATCTATGGAGAAAGCACCATGCATGGCACTGCCCTCACCACGTGCAGAAACAAAGCACCTATGAGTGTGAGAGTGCTGGTCTCAGTAGGTAGTTACTAGCTACAGAAAAACAGTTGCATGATTTCATTGATTGGTCAAGCCTCTGTTGCTCACTTAAAGTAATGTCAGATCACAGCTCTCCTGCAATGCTTGCTGGTTACACTTTCTTACTGTTTTCTGGAGCTTTTGAAACATGCAAGTGAAGCTGGCTGGGTACAAGAGGGTCTTGCTTTTCAGCTAGGAAAGTGTCCAAGGACTGCTGGTTTTTCTGTTCCTATGACTAGATATCAACATGTATTTATTCAGGAATTAAACAAGCTTACTATGCTGGGTAACAACAGTCCAGTCATAAAGAACATTTTGGGTGAAATTTGTAGTTGGAAGACTGTTTTATACAGTGTCCAAATAGTTATAAGCTGTGTCACAAAAGTCTTTTACTAGACTGATGTCATTAGCTATTAAAAATATTACTCTTAAGCCTTTTCAAATGAGATGAACTTGTGTGTTTGACAAAATTAAACATAAAATGGGACACCTCTTTCTATTTTAAGTGCTGCACTAACATCTTTAATTTTTCCTGTACGCAACCAGATCTCAAAATCCTTTAGCTAAACTTCATGGATCCTCAATTTTAGAGAGACATCACTTGGAATTTGGAAAATTCTTGCTCTCTGAAGAGGTTGGTAATGAACTGTAATGTAAGGACATGAATAATTTACCTTCCGGGAAGTTTTTCAGCAACAACAGAGCTGTCAGCTTAGCACAAGACCTTTCTCTGGTTTAGATACCTGAGAAACTGCAGCTGCCTCACTCCTCAAGTACTCTATGTTCACCCAATACCAAAACGCATGGGCTTCCTAAATGCATTACTTGGTTTCCTCAGAAGACATACCGTTATCCCCATAGGAGTATGTTAAATACAGGATTGTCCTCCTGTAGCCCTACTGACAGGGCCAAGGCCAACACACTCCCCCAGCTAAGTTTTCATTTCAGACAAATTCACACTGGGTCCAGGGCACAGGGTTTGGGCACATGCTGTGCAACAAGTTTCAGGACACTGACCATGTTCAGGGAACAAAAGGGGATGCTAGGCACCAACATACGGTGAACGGGGCTCACAACCCTTGCACCTTAGAGGAGCAAGCTAAATCTATTTAAAAAAAAAAAATGGTGAGCACATTCAAGAGAGATGGCAAGGAACTCACAACACCACAGTGCTTGGATTTTGCAGCTCCATTTCCTTTGCTTTTCAGTCGCTGAATATATGTCAGAACCTCAACCGCAGACAGCATGAGCACATGATTCACCTGATGGAAATTGCTATTATAGCAACAGACCTGGCACTCTACTTCAAGTAAGTCAGTCACATACACTGTGTGTGAAGGGCAGAAAGCAGCTAGTACTTTGCAAAGGCAAAATGTGATGCTTTGCTCTGAGAGCTTCCCCGTGCAGCAATCCTCTTCACAGACACTGCCTTTGGGAGGCTGCCTTTAATACTGACATCAGAGCTGGTGGGGTGAGCTCAAATTGTTGAAAAGAATTTTTAACTTTTACTCATTAGATTACATACATGACTTTTTAACCCTTTATTTCCAACAAGGCTGTGCTATATGATCCCCTAACAGAAACAGAAGTCTGATTTTTTTTTTTTTTTACTTAGCACTTCAGCACTAAATGTACTCATAAATGGTGAATGGCGTGGCCAGGGCTACGTAACTTCTCTGGGTGAGCAGCATAACCCAAATAACAAGTGGTCCATTGTAGGTGAATATAGTCATAGTCTATTTCACACCCAAAAGCCCCAAATGCCAAACATCTTGGAGCAGCATGCACTGACTTCCTGGGACATAAGGCTGGACTTCAACAACATATGACTTCCTAATTAGCAAGGAGCTTTCAAAATACACTGCTGAGACCAGAGATTGCTTCTGTGTTTTGCACTGAAGAAAGATTATGCAAAATATAAACAGTCCACAAAAGAGGAATACAAAGGAGGGTGCAACACCCAGTCCTCTTACTCCAGATGTAGGATGGCTGTATGGGAGCAGATACCACTACTTCCTTACCAGGTGGGAACAAGCCAGTCTTTGGCCTCCTTGATCTATGGTCTGCAAGTGAAGGCTTGGTTGAGATCAAACCCAGGCAAAATGATATGGACAGAACATGTACACAAGTCACTTTGTGGATCTGGCCTAAATGTCTTCTCTGCTAGCATTGAAACAGCAGATTTTTCTGGATTTCACACCACTCAAAACATGGGTGCATTGTGCATAAACACCTCCCCCGAATTTCCTACATATATTTAGGTATATAAATAAGGTTAACAGGGCCAGACTAAGTATATAAAGCCAGTAGCTTTCTGCCAACAAAGGGGGAAGCATTTCTCGGCTGACATAACTTGCAGCAGCTCATACTTTCAAGTTCCTGTTCATGTCTCACCACTATACTTATTTTTAAGTCGTTTACAATAGTTTCCCTTACTTAAAAGAAGCAGGTGATGGTGCCTGGATTTGTTGGGGGCTTCCTTGAGGACCTAAATGCCAGGACAATATCTTGAAATCCTTCTGGAAGGATTATCAATACCAGGATCAGCCATCTGTTTTTAACACACTTGTTTCCTTGTTTTTGAGCTTTTTCTTTTTTCTTTCTTCCCCTCAAAGAAAGAGAACAATGTTTCAAAAGATCGTTGATGAGTCCAAGACATATGATAGCATGACTGCCTGGACTGAATACCTATCCCTGGAGACAACAAAGAAAGAGGTTGTAATGTGAGTAGTTGGCTCTGGAAAGGTGAGAGATGCAGTCACCTGGTTAGAGCTCCAAAACTTGCCTTGTGCTGCACTGAGTGCAAAATCAGCGTGTGATACAGTACTGTCCACTCAAATGTGATCTTCTGGAAAAGCAGGGGAAAAAAGCTTAAAGTGGTTCTTCATCCCGATAAGTGACTGCTTTTGGAGTGTCCTTCTGGTCATATACTCCTAACGAGATGCAGGATCCCTTCTAGCCATATACTCCTACCAGACCACCCTGCACCCCACAAGCAGGGGCAGTCTGCAATGGCAGATCTACAGGAATCCAGTCCATGAGCTGTTCTTCCCAGAGGCAACCAATCTGAGTTGCACAATGCTGTTGTTGTGACTGCACAGGTGCTTTGCAGGATGCTATGCACTGGCGATGAAGTGCACCCACCACCTCACTGCAGTCTGCACTGCTACACCTCCATGAGGGAGCCAGCGATGTTACTGTAAAGTCAAGAAGTTCAGCCCAGCAGTGACTAAAGCAGCAAACATCCTAGTACCAGAAGCAAGCAGTTCCCTAGCATAAATCCATTTTAATCAAGAGAGCAACCCTTGATGAGTGTCCCAGTCAGATCCCAGGCTGTTACAGCAACCTGTCTGTCTTTATCTATCACTTCAACAGGGACTGGGGGATACCTGGCACAATACTGGGGCATGAGCATCCTGACCCTGCAAGAGATAGGGTGCAGGCTGTAGAGAAGAAACTAATTTCTTTCCTGTTTTTAGGGCCATGATGATGACTGCCTGTGATTTGTCAGCAATCACAAAGCCTTGGGAAGTCCAGAGTAAGGTCAGGTGCTTGATATAGAGTTAGATTTCTCTAGCTTATGTTTCAAAGTAATACATTTTCCTAAGCTGCTAGAAGCTGAATCAAAGTCTCCTACCAAAACTACCAAAAGGACTTTAGAATAACCATGGTTTTCATAAATAAAGCAATCTTTAAGATTCTAGTTGTGAATTCTGTAGAAAATTCATGTTTACAAAAAAGAAAAGAAGAAAACCCAAGTATTTAGCTTTTTTGGTTACATTGAGGTTTTTTGCATGTAATGTATGGGTTCTTTTTTTTTACAGCAATACCTGCTGTTTGCTCAGTTGTTTGATTTCCTTCAGGAGTTCCTTCCTGAACTGTACTTGAGCAGTTGCTAAGTAAGAAACATTACAATTTAAAGGAGGATAAAAGAAATAAAACTCACCTTCCTGTTCAGCATGGAAAAAGGACAGCTGAGAAAATCATAATAGGCAGCCACAACGGGGACCAAGAGGCAAATCGTTGAGGAAGACACACTGGAAATGTTTCTTAATAGATGAGCAGTGGACTAATGAGCTCCAGTGCAATAAGGTTGTTGAGCTGTCACTACATGGCTGCAGTCCCACTGCCACTGCTGCCCTTCCCAGGAGAAAGGCTGGGGCTGGGGTTGGACACAAAGCGACAGAGGGGCTACAAGTGAGATTTGCTTCATGGTGGAGACCAGAAGCGCATCAAGTTGTAAAGCCGAAGTCAGTGCTAACTTTTCTTTTTCCCTCCTTGGCAATGTAGGTAGCTCTCCTGGTAGCAGCTGAGTTCTGGGAGCAAGGAGACTTAGAAATAAGCATCCTTCAGCAACAGCCTATTGTAAGTACCATGTGAGAGCCAGACAGTTCAGTTCAGACAGCAAGTCTCAGCAGAGACTTACTACAAGCAATGCTGCTCTCAGAGCATTGTGTGTCTTCCTGAAATCACCATGCCTGCCAAAATCAATTGGAAAAGTGGGTACTCAGCTAGGGAAGACCCTCTGTGACAGAGCCTCTTGTCCAGCTCTCTATATAGTTAGATGGGTCCCAATGGCTGTGAACCAGCATGGAGTGACTCTCCCCCTGGAGACTTTGTGTTGGTCCCTTACAGAAAAAAGCAAAATTAATTACATACATCGTAGAGGAAAGCACAGTTTCCAATAAAGAGAAAAACTACAAACACAAACTTCGTAGAGTCCAGAAATTATTTCTGGTAAATGGAAATGCATTAAAGCAGTGGGGTTGAACATATTTTTTCTGTTATAATAACAAATACTTACATTTGCCATTGAAAGAGCCAAGAGTCATTCCTTAATGCAGCCTCCAACTATGTGATTTGGGTTTTCTTTAAGTAGACTTTCATATACCCCCTCTACCCACAGAGGCATCACAAATGATAGAGTAAGCAGCAAGGCCATGTAAGAATATAATTTCATGTTCAGTTATGTTTTAGAGAATTGAAAACGTCTTCAGCACTTTATAACATGAACCTTCTCTCAGATACCTGATTGAGAGGTGCAAGGGCAAAAACTCCCTGTACTTCTCCCCATCCACAGACACTGAAATAGCTCTCTCAAATTTCTGCTAAAATGGCAAAGGAAATGAGCCCACTTCACTCCTCTGCAGCAGAGGAAGAGGGCTGTGATGGACAGCCTTTACTGACAGCCTGGCAGAACTGCCAGGCTGGCATAACAAGGCAATTTGGGGAAAAAATAGAGGTGTGTCTTTCAGTGAAGTGTTCTCATAAATCATGGTGAACTTGTGTCCTCCCACAGCCCATGATGGACCGGAGGAAAGCTGCTGAGCTTCCGAAGCTTCAAGTGGGTTTCATCGATTTTGTGTGCACGTTTGTCTATAAGGTAAGCAAAGCACACCCTTGCACACCCCATCCTTCTCAACAGGGGTTCAAAGCTGAGGTAAGTCCCGGTGCAGCAACACCAGTCAGGGTGAGAGAGACAAGTAGAGGAGACAACAGCTCCCTCTCTCTGGGGTATTGCAGCATGGTCCCTCTTTGTGCCAATAATGCTTTCCCTGCATGAGCCTGCCGGGGAGGTCAGGTGTCGGGATCTGTCCTAGGGTATGATGGACAAGCACTGCCTCTGCGCTGCGTTGCACTGACAGGTGTGTTTTCATTAGGAATTTTCACGTTTCCACGAGGAAATTCAGCCTATGCTTGATGGGCTGCTGAACAACAGAAATGAGTGGAAGACCCGTGCTGATGAGTATGATGCAAAAATGAAAGCTCTGGAGGAAGAGAAGAAAAAAGAGGAAGAGAAGATGGCTGCAAAGAAAGGTCAGAAACAATATGTAGCTTTTCATTCCTAACTCAAAAACATGCTTATGTGATGCTCTCCTAGATCTGCAGAAAGCTTTGCTGACATGGCAGAGTCAAATGCCCAGAACAAGTTTCCTCAGTCTTGCTCCACTGGCAAGGTTGAAGACAGCTTGTCTTCAAACCTGACACCATGACAGGCTGTCAAAAAGGCCACCTGCTCAAATGCCCAGGAGCTAGTGCCTGAGAAACTAGCGAAACTACATTTAGCACCAGTGCCCATGCAGCTGGGGACAGCAGACAGTCCTTTGCAGTATATGTATGTCCCTGGAAAAGAGCAGGGAGACATTGCTTTGTACACAGGGGCTGTGGTCAATGTGCTGTCCCATGGATCATGAAGCAGAAGTTAAGACAAGCTAACACGCTCCTAGGGGGAACAGTTGAGGAATTACAGTTCATGCCATTTCTAGCCCAGATTAGGTACTACCTAGAAGCAAGCATTAGTAGTAGTAGTAGTAGTAGTACCTATTTTGGTCAAATCCATTTTTCTTCTTCTGTGGGCCCAGCCTGGGTACCACTGAAATCCATCAGCTGCAGTGGGCATTGGGTGAAAGCTTGTTTCATAGCCTGAGGATTTGTTTGACTCTCAGAAAGGTGGAAGCAGAAGGCTCTCCTGGCCTCTCCCAAGTGTCTGAGGAAACATCTGTCAGAACTTGGTGACTCTACTCCACAGAGGCTACATCTGAAGTCTCCTTTTGTTCCAAACTGGACCAAAATCCCAACAGCCCATGGGGTGGACATTCCTCAAATGACAGTGTAGAAATTACTACAGCCATCTAGATGTCTTATCTTAGTTTAATTCATAGTAATTAACTTAAAATATCAAAAGTAAGTATTTTATCTATGATTTGGAAAACTTGTGAAGAATTTTTCCCAAGTAATCAGTATTTAAGTGAGGAAGGTTCCTACTAACTGTAAAACACTCTTTCTAAGAAGTCTTACATGTATGATTACTTTGCACAGTAGACAGCTCTAGATATGGGTACTATAGGTATGACCTACATTGATCATTGGATAACTTAAAAATGCTAAAAACCTCCTGTAATGACTGAGAAGGACTTTTATGACTGTACCTCTAATTCTGTGTTTCTTTTTATATGGCAGATGGAATAACCTGTAATGGAGGAACAGCTCCAGCTTCCAAAACCTGTAGCATACTTTAGACCTGTTATCAATGCAATATATGCCCCAAAATAAGAATGCCCATGATTTAAAAATAAAATTAAAAAAAACAAATCATGGCATACAAATACATTCCTGATTGGACGTTCTGCTACTTTAATTAGGCTTATGACCAACCAGGGAAGGACTAGATGTTGTTTGCCTTAATTGTATCTCTTCCTGATGGTGAAGAGCCAGTTCTGTCCTGTCTCTTGCTCCATTTAATGTACCTGATGTCAGATGGCATACGGCAAGTCAGAACAACGTTTGGCCCAATAAATCAGGTTGCATGACTATGGAAGAGCATTTCTCCTGCACTGAAACACTTCTTACCCAAAGCTGATGGGGCCAGTTGAATTCATATTCTGCTCCATACAACCCCATGTGATTGACAATGTATGCAACCATAGCCCACAGAGCAGGAAAACTGAAGAAGAGCCAAATATATCATATCTAAGCTTGTATTTGTTGGGATATCAGAAAGAAATCTGTGGCTAGGGATAAAGCATGAAAACTGACCATAGTAAACATTTGAACTGCTCTATAAAGTTACGATTCAATGTAAATCCAGAAAACACTCACAATAGTTCTGCACTCAACTTCAAGAATCTGGATAGGATGCTGCTCTAAAGCATGGAGCCATTCCTGCAACACCCAGTAGCCTCCATCTTCATGAGCAGGATCCACACTGTGCACTAACTGAGGCTTCACTCTGTAACAAGTGACTGTAAGAAGACAGTGTCATCGTTACCCACTACAGTTCCAGTTCCAGTTCCAGAAGCAACCTGAATCGTGGCATCTCCTAAATTTGTTCTGTTTTGCCTCATAATGCCAATGTTATTTAATGCAGTCCTCTTCCAATCGGTACCAACCCTCCTTCCTTTCCTCCTCCTGTTCTGAGATGTCCAGGTTTTAGATTCCCCTCCAGACTTTGAAAGACTGATGACTTGTACTCTTTTATTTCAGATGAAAGTTAGTTTTCATGCTTATTAATGCAACCATATTAGAACATTCAGTTACACTCTTGTAGCAGCACAGACACCTTTCTCTGCTCCTCTCACTCTCTTTCTCTTTTTTTTAAAGTGTTTGGAGATCTGTTTTGCTGGGGATTTTCTTCTTCTTCTTCTATTACTCCTGCTATCTTCAGTGCTTTTACCCTTCAGTATCTTGTTTTGCATTACAAAAATACTGCCAGTAAAAGGAAAACTAGAGCTATGGTGGTACCTGGTGATCATTTATCCATGTTTCAGTGCAGTAAGCAAGATGTAATCCTCTATCACTATGCGGCAATTCTGTGAGCAGCAAGTTGTCTTTCAGGAAGATACAGAAGCCTGTCCACTTGCATGGAAGCTAAATATGCCACTAGTAATGACTTCATGCTGTATGCCTCAGTTTCATTAAGAACCACGTAGGAGGCTTTCATCATACAGCATACGAAATCAAACAAGTCATTTTTTAGAGTGGGAAAAATGCCACTAGGTTATTGTATTGCAGCATGGTGAGCAGTGGGCTTTTAAAGATCACCACAAGCCACTGTACACTTAAATGCTGAGAAAAGATCCTTAACGTCCTCAAACATTTTCTGAGAAATAAAGCCAGAAGGCTAATCTTCCCACCTGCTGTGCCCAATGCAAGGTGCTCAGACCACCGCAGGGTGCTCCAGCAGTGCTTCTCACACAAGGAGCACAGGGTGCCTGCCCAGCTCACCCAGCAGTGCTGGTGAGCCCACAGGGGGTGTGGGCAGCTGTGCCCCACCTGCCTGCATGCAGCTGGGAGCACAGCTCGCCCCAAACAGCATCAGAGGGGGTGTTCTGCCATGCATTTCCAAGGGGGACCATGCACGCACACGGCGGGGTGTCCGTGGGCGTGCAGGGTGGGGTGCCAGTGGAGAAGGCTGTTTCTCAAGGGTGGCCCAATTCCATGGGAGCAGGACGATCCCCAAGGCTCCATTCTGTAACAGTGGTGCTGGGGCAGCCCAGGAGTCCCGCTGCAGTCCCGTGTGTGCCACAGGAAGCTGTGCCCCACTTGTGGGAACAGGGCAAGCACCTCCCCTGTCTCCCCCTCTAGCTCCTGCCTCTCCCTCCTGCCACTCTGCTGTCTGCTTGTGGCACTTCAGGTGCCCCAGGCAGACCACACAGCTCTGTTGCCCATGGCCGTTTTATCGGACCATTCCTGTACATCAGTGGTCGCGTGTCCTAGCTGCTCTGCAGCTTACTGCCTCCCATGTCACTGTGGGAAGACACATGCAGCAACTAGAGGGCAATAAGAGAAACAGCAAGCCAAGAACTTCATTTTCCTTCTATTTTCCCCTTGCACTATACCTGTTTCTGTTAGGATACAGTCTGTAGGTATAACTTTTTCCTTGCAGCTTAATCTCAGGGGCTGCAGAGTTCTTGCCTGTCTTCTCTACAGAAGTTGCATCCCTGCTGGACAGTCGGTCGGTAACTTCTCCTTTGAGGGGAAAGACCTGTGACAGGAGGCAGAAGTGATCCTTGCAGGTCTGCAGCAAGCAGCATATCTGCACCGGTGGAGCTGATGGGAGGTGCAGGGTGGGGTGAGAGGACCGGCGACACAACATACAGCTGTAGTCTGAGATTATACAACAGTTAAGCACAGAGTAGCACTTGTCATTCATCCATGGTACCTGGGGACAGGCCCCAACCCCTCACCTCCCGGGCTGGCTCATCCAGGGAAAGCATTAATGGCACAATGCAATGCCCCAGAGAGGGGCAGCTGGTGGGAGGAAACCCTTCCCTCCCCACACCTGAGGAGATGCTGTGATGAGATGCTTCCTCTGCTGCTCCCGCTGTCTTCTCGTCTGACACACAGGTCACATCCAGCCACAGCATGTACAGCCCTGAACTCTGAGCAGCCTGCCCTTCCCTTCTGCCCCTGACTGTGGCTCTCACTCCCACTGCCTAACACACACTGAGTGTCTGAGAGGAACACTTTCTTTCTCATACTACGGAGGCCAGGTGATGAAAATAATTTTTTTGTGTTTTTTGCAAAATGGTAACATCTAACCACATAGTCACTTTGCCAAAAGATTGGGACCACTGTCCTTTCTGGTCAGCAATCCCTTACTAACAGATGTTTCTACATTTTGTTGCACCATCACAACCACACCACTTGCAGTTTGCTTCCCATATTAGTCAGCTAGATGCAGGTGAAACCTGGCACAGTTTCTACTCACAGTGCTCCCTCTTGGCAGCTGACTTACTGCACATGGAGAAGGAAAGGGCCAAGAAACAGATTTTTCCATCATTTTCCCAGGCCTGAAAAAAAAGTGATGTCATTGCAACATGATTTCAGGAGAGGTCTCCTAACCAATCAGCTCCCTGTTGAGTGCTGTAATTTAGCTCTGCTTCTGACATATTTGCCTATACCCCAGGGAAGTGTTTTCACCTCTGGCTTGATGCAGCTCTCAAGTCCAGTGCGAGATGAGCCAGGGCCTGTTTTGTAAGTGCCTCACTGAAGGAGGTAATGCAAACAGATCTCCATTCTTGGTTTTGAAGGTGAGGGGTAGGTAGGGAAATGAATATCCCTGTGAGACTGGCAGGGGAGGTTTCTCAGAGAAGAGCTCAAGGGGAGAGAGCAAATTTTCCCTCCATGCAGGAGAAGGGGCTTTCCTGAGTGGGGAGCTGCGAAAGGATTTTTAATGCTGCAGCTTGGCCATCATCTGCTGTCCCAGATGGAAGGGGTAGAACAAGCAGACTCAAGACAGGACCTCTTTGCTCTGCTACTGAAAAAGAACATGTGGGTGCCCTTCAGCTGTTCCCTATGCTGGAGCCTAGGCTGCTGCTGGCCATGGGTTGTGAGTGGTGGTGCCTGACCTGGCACTACCAGAGATGTGGGAGCACATATGAGCTCTCTGCTGCTGGCAGAGCTGTGAGGGTAGCAGTTCCTGCAGAGAGGGAAAAACTGCCAGGGAAAACAGAGACCATGGTCCTGTCTTCAAGCACCTCTCATGGACCTGGGAGAAATGGTCACTGTCTTTTCCCAGCTGGCCACAGTCTGACTCCAGCTAAGGCTGGGACATGCTGCTCCCCTTCCAGGGAGGCAGAACAGGAACAACTCAGCCTCCACTCAGCTCTTCAAAGGAAGACACGGCATTGAACACCACAGGTGGGGGTATGGATCCCAGCTCCACCCTCCAGGCAGATGGGTTGCATTCTTGCCACTCTGCAGAGAGGCTTTGTCCTTCCAGCAGCTCCAGATGCTGTGTAAGAAAACCTCTGTGAGAGCCCAGAGAGTAGTGGACCCAAGTAAGTTTTTATTGTTGTCTGGGCTGAATGTGGCTTGCATCATCTGTCACAAATGTTTGCAAGGGAAAAATCTTTTTTCTCTGTACCTCTTCCTCTACTCCTTCCACAAAACCTTAAGGTGGGGTATGGGGAAGATTAAGAAAAACATTCAGTAGAGAGAAACTCCCTCTCAAGCTGCAGCAGAGCGCTGAGGAGTCAGCGTTAAAGGATTTTCAGTCATGGGTTTCTCTAGGTTTGCTTTATTAACAACTCAGAGTTGGGCCACCACTGCAGTGAATGGCAACCTTCCAAAAATTTCCCAATCTTATATACCTTTTTACCACCCATTGTCCCAGTACAAAGTCTTTGTAATTTTCCAGTCGATCTCTGTTCCCATGTTGTTATCATTCACCATCTTATCTCATCAGAAGAACCGCGACACGAGAATTGAAGTTAGTGGTCGTAGGCATAAGGTCTTTGGTCACCACAATCACTTATCTTCTTACACATCAAAGATCACCTTTGAATTTCTGAAAATCACTCAGGCTATTCTATTAATTTATCTTGTTCTAAAGTTAATCACTTACTCCCATGTCTTAGGTCTAAGATGTAGGATCCTTCTTCTGTTGATTCAGCTTGACTGGGTTTCAAGCCAGCCATGGAGGGGGAGACACATAGGACAAATAAGCAACTTATGCATATTGTTTTATGATTAATAGAATGCAGGTGCTTATATCTAAAAAAATTTCTAATCATTAGTTATATGTCTGATAGGAGCAGTCTTAGAAACAATAAGGCTTAAGGCATAGTTCCTTTTACAGTCAGACAAACCTAGTTCCAGCAGAAGAAAAGGTGGCTGCAGTGTTTTCCAGGCTACAGAGCAAACATGGGGGATCTTCTCTCTCATAACCTTTGAGAGAAAAGGCATTTTCTTATTGCTTCCTTCCTCATCTTTCTGTTCTCAGACAACAGGTCTCAGGTTGACTTCCTGCTTCAGTTTTCACCTCTTTCCAAGAAAAAGTTGTCTTTCAACAGAGCTATCTGCTTTGTCTTCTCCCTGCTTTCTTCCCCTTGGCACCCTACACTTGTGTAATGCCAACTGGGGTCAGATGCTCTCTCTTTCCCGCTTTCTCCTCTGCACCTTTCAACAAGTTGTTCCTGTTACTTGCTGCTGGGGGTTGCAGTAGCCTTAGGCTCAAATAACAGCTCTTTCTCCGTTATGTCAAAATCCATTGCCAAACACAATTTTCATCAAGTTTGCAGACAAATATTTGGCTTGGTATGCAGTCATGTGGCCAGGAATTGGCCTCACTTATTTCTCAGTGACAGCAGCTACTTATCAAAGGCTTATTTAACACATCCTCCCCATTTTTTCTTGTTATCTCTAGCAGTTTGGGAAAGAATTTATGCCCATCCTTTCTGCAGCAGTCTTTAGATGTATCTGCAGTCCGTTCTCACATTCCCCCTTTCCTCTAGAGGCAATTCCATCAGCTTTCTCTGGATTGCAGGGGCTAAAGACTGGGACTGAATTCCCTCAACTGCAAGCAGCCTGATCATGCATAGCCCAGGAAACCAGCATTCAGCAACGCTACCCAACCACGTTAAGTGCTCTTAAGTCTGCCACAGGTGCAAAGCCAAATTCTTTCCTTTTGCACCTTTGGATGACTGCTTCCAAAACTGCTTGTGCACAGAGTCAGACAGATTACCTTTACTTTCCATGGGCTTGCCTCTCTCTTCCATGTGTTTTATCAATGAAAAAAATGAATCCTTAGCTCCAAACACCTGTATGAATCCTATTCATAGGAGGTGTGTATGAAACAGAGTAACCAAGCCTGTCACAGAATCAAAGAAAAAAATTATCTCTGGACTCTTGTTAAAAGTCTGACCACCAGGTTGTCAAGAGTTTTCTCCGTACTTGCTGCAGTCCGTGTCTGCTGCATCCAGTCCTTTTGCCATGCACCTCTGAGTATAAGGCTGTTTTCCCTAGAACCTCCCTCAGTTGAAGACATTTAGTTCACCTCTTGGCCTTCTCTTAAAAAAAAAAAAATCTACTCGTCCATTTCAGTCCTTTTGCACATTAAGTTTCCCAGCTGATGCTGTAATATATATTAGTGTTCACAGGTACCTTAGTCTTGCTGCAAAAGTGTTAAACTTACTGTAGCTGCTCAGCATTGGCTTTTTTTGGCTTGAACCTGATAATCATCTATTGCCTGGCCAGAATGGGGTGGCAGAAGAATAATCTGGTCACTGCATGTCGTGGTTTAACCCCAGCCAGCAACTAAGCACCAAGCAGCCACTCGCTCATTCCACCCCAGCCACTGGGATGGGGGAGAGAATCGGGGAAAAAAGTAAAACTCGTGGGTTGAGATAGTTCAACAAGACAGAAAGGAAGAAAATAATAATGACAATAATAATAAAATTACAATAATAATAATAAAAGAATTGAAATATACAAAACAAGTGATGCACAATGCAATTGCTCACCTCTCACCAACTGATGCCTGGTTAGTTCCTGAGCAGCGACCTGCCCCCCCAGCCAGCTCCCCCCAGTTTCTATATTGGGTATGACACCACATGGTATGGAATATTCCTTTGGCCAGTTGGGGTCAGCTGTTCTGGCTGTGTCCCCTCCCAACTTCTTGTGCACCCCCTGCCTACTCACTGGTTGGGTGGTGTGAGAAGCTGAAAAATGCCTGACTTGGTATAACACTACTTAGCAACAACTAAAACCATCAGTGTGTTATCAACACTATTCTCCTACTAAATCCAAACCATAACACTTATACCAGCTACTAGAAAGAAAATTAACTCTATCCCAGCTGAAACCAGGACACTGTGGGATGGTGGCAATGAGGCTTCCAGCACCCTTCCCACCCACATGGGAGTTCATCCCAAAGTAAGAGGTTTTACAAGGACAGATTTCTTGCCTGGCCCTGCAGCCAGGTTTTGAGGACTATATGGAAATGGTGGCACTTCTGCATCATCCTATGTGGGGGATTCTTGTACCCTAATCCCTACAGATCTGACAGACATCCTTGGCTGCAAAGGAAGTACCTGTCCCCTTCACATTTAGAACCAGCCCAGCATTTATCAGCTAGGTTACAAGAGACATGGGCCCCAAATGCAAGACAACTTCCAGGCGAAGGAGGGTGACAAAGGGACAATGCAAAAGGCAACAGGAGAGTTCAGATTGAGTCATTTGTGGTCCTAGAGCTAGGCAAGACAGCAAAACTCCAGACAGCTAGTGCTGCAGAAAGCCCTGTGTTTGGCCACTGCATTGTGTCCTCTACAAAGAGAGACCTCCTACCCTGCTGCAGGGGCTGGGATCCTGCTCTGTGAAATGTGCTGCACTTACTCACCAAGGACAGGCTCAGCTCTGCTGGGAGCAGCCATGCTGCCCTCAGGGGGGACAAAATCATAAACAAACACCAGGGTGGAAGTAAAAGGAGGGGACAGATGGAACTCCCTCCCCCCTCTCTGGCACCCTCCACACTTTAACAAGGTGGCACAGTAGGAGCAGGTGAAGGTGAGCACTTTTAGCCCTTGGCAGAGCAGCAGGCCACAGCTGTTCTAGCAACTGGCTTTAGCTCCAGCAACCCAAAGATAAAAGGATTACCTACCTCTATGACCAGCCCTTAACAGAACAGCAGTAAAGGTATTTCAGCTTGAAGTAAATAAGTATCCTGTTATAATCACATTTTGCTCAAGCACTGAGTGGCGGCTGAATCCCAAGTGTTCAGTTTCAGTCATTTTTCAGTAGCACTTATTTCACATACCACCCATATAACAGCTTACAGACTAGCACCACAGACATGGGCTGAGCACCAGTGCTGAAAAAAAAAAAAGTTTCTGGCAATTCAGATCTAATTTCCAGCTCCTGAAAATAAGAGGCTTTTGGAAGAATATTGTTTAACTATGCAACACATCCTGCTACACTGAGAGGTCAGGACATGACACATTATTTCTATTTTACAGAAACAGAATTTTAAACTAACTGGCAGTCTAGATCTTTACTTACATTAGCATCACCTAATCATTTTAATACCATGAGGTATACATTCATGCCAAGAAATAACTAAAAACCCAATCATGACAACATGTAGTTGATTTTCCTGTTCCCCTTTTCTCCTTGAAACTATCTCATCTTAACACCTTTTCCCTGCAATTATTATGTTACACTTTCAATTTAAATCCAAGTTTGTTAATTTCATTTCCTTAAACACCCTAAGACTGCTTTCTTTCATTAGTCGAGAATGTGCACTGGTAGTCAAGAATTTTTTTCTTCCAAAGCATAATCTGGAAGAGACTATTTATTAAGAGCAGTTAGTTTAATAAAATGTAAGACAACATTTCCTGAAAGATTGCCATCACTTAGAAAGATTTGGATCTGAAATCACTGCTTCAGCTGTCTAATCTGCAATATCAGAAAAAGGAAGCTATCCATTGTCCAAGTAAGAAACCAGACCCCCTGAATCTTGGAGTTACCAGTATTTCTTACAGTGAGAAAACCAACACCACAAGCCAAGTCACTCAACACCACAATCTACAGAGATCAGCTTTTTACCTTCTTCTAGGACACCTGAGGTCTGTACAGCTGAGGAGGTGCCTTAACAGCTTACATGCTAAAGGCAGACTCAATTTCATATTAAGGGCCACTAACTTTTTAAATATCAGTCACCTGCATGGCCAGTCACTTCTTATAAAAGACGCAAACTACAATTTGATTGTAACTTGTTCTTGGTTTTGGGGAACAACACTTGACCATTTGTTAAATCTGAAAAGGTATGTGTTCAGAAATATCTGCCTAGTGAGTCAGCACCAATTCCTCAGATCTCAGCATGGCTTGACAAGTCACAATCAAATTTGACTGCACTGTCAAATACAAGAATTGTGCAATAATCCACTGTGGTAACACAGCTGAAAAAAGATAACACCAACTCCCTGGTTAAGCCATTTAATAAAGAGGTTCAAGGCAGTCAGTGCCACACCAGCCTCCCCCACATGCCCATACTTATGTATTTTCTGATCACAAACATTACCTATGAGTAATAGGCGTAGTGACTGGCTGTTGCTGGAGGAATACAACAGGGTGTTTTCAGCTGCAGCAACGGCCAGCTTGTGACAAATGCTTCCTGTCACATTCTTTAAGTACTGCTGCTGCTGTTCTGTACAATTCAATCAAAAAATACCAACTGAAATGTTTTAAGTACTTTATTGATAGAATACCATGCAAAGTCCACCAACCACTTAAGAGTTCAGAGCCTAGCCACGTATTCCCACATGTGAAATTAAGATCCAATCTTTTCTTCATTTCAGTATGGACTCTTCACTTGCTAGAAGGGAAATAAAAACATATGTAGTTAGGACTACTAATCACTCCCATGCAGTACTAAAACATGCAAAGCATAGTGGGATCAAAGGCTACCTTTTAAGTATGCCATTTCTGTCTAGACAGTTTTTATGATTCCTGCTTATTCAACAGAAGTGTATTTCATTGCTTTGGGGTGAAGGCACTTTTCTGGCTTACTCATTAGTAAATGACAGTTTTCTGAACTGACAATTTGAATGAGGCCAGAAAAAGCTATCATTACAGATAGATCCAGTTATCCATCTTTAAAGAACAATCTTCAACAACTGCATTGCACTAAATAAAGTTTTAACAATTGCTTTTCTAACTGGAAAAATCACACCAAAAGCACCGTTGGGAAAGCAGAATGGTCATCTGTGTGCCTCTTAAATATACTAAACATTCTAAAGAAACAAGCACAGAATTCCATTATTAAGTGAAGTAGCAACATAGTAGTACAGCTTCTTATATCCAAAAATACAAAAAGTTTCAGCTAAACTTCAAAACATCCAAAAGACCCATTTATTTAGTCCATGACCAATGGATACTATATATTTAAGACTGTAAAACAGCTGTGCAAAATAGCTCTATCTCTAGTAAGCGATACAATTCACCAACTTGCACGTTTGATTTTATATGTCTAGTTCATTTAATTTTACAGGTTTGTTCAATCTTAAGCCTTGTTTAGAACAATGCAAACATCACTACTTCCCAGGACAATAGTTACTAAGTGTGTAGCAGCACCACGAATAGCTTGAGTTATTAATTTTCTTCAAGTTCTGCTTAACTGTAAGTCCACCTAAAAAAACCTAGGTGAGTTTAAGCTAGAGGGGAGGAATCCTCTGTTAGAAATGCACAGGGGACCCAAAAAATAATCCTAAGGACAAGGCAAAGCATGCTGCAGCAGGAATACTATAGAGTGGAAGGGAATGAGAAAAAAACAGTACTAATCCCAGTTGATCACCTTCAGCATATTCCCTCCACATGAAAGATACAACAAATGATGTTGACCTCTAATACTACGCTAGTAATACCACTTCAAAGTTTGAGTGCAATTACAAGCAGTTGCCTACAACTTCTGGTTTAGGTCAGGCACATTTGTAAGATTTTGATATTGCATGGAGAAAAGGGATTTTCGGCGTCCAGCTGAATAAGGGACACCTGGACACAGTTAATATACAGCTCCAGTTATTCCTCACAGAATAACCATCAGCTTTTAGCAGTTTGTTTTCTCAGTGGAAATTCAGATAACCATTTAACAAGTCCTGTTCAGCTGCAAAAGTGATTTTAACCCTTCCTCTACTGATGCTTACATTTTGAAGAGCTTGTCAAACAGCAGTACTATTTACCTTTCACATAACCCTAACCACCGTGCCACAGACCCACACAGGCCTGTAAGCCTAAATTTCTCCTAAAAACACTGCAGTAAAATGTCAGTCCACCTGCAAGCCAGTGGGCATGCTTTGGCATAGAATGCGTAAATTACACCAACGGACTACCTTCTGCAAGCTCTTTTGCAATCCGCTCAAGTTCTTCACGTTTCTTTTTCTCTTCAGCCTCTACTCTTCTCTCTTCTTCAGCAATAGGCTTTAGGTAGTCTGTCACGGACACATTTGCTTTAAAACACAGTTCCTAGAACCCAGCACCTGCTAGCTCACTCGAAAAGGAAAACCGTTTCACAGGCACAAAGGCACAATTGCTGGTTTGAAGTCACCCATTCGTACGACAAGCCCCTCTCTGAGGACCACCTCGGCAAGGCCTGGGCAGCTCCCGCTGCGGCGGGGAGGGTGGCAATGGCGGCCGGGCCCGCGGCTGCGCGGCCCGCACCGCCCGCCTCAAGGTGCCCTTGCGGGCCACGCGGGGGAGGGGGAGAGGCCGCCCGGGGCGCCGCACTCACCGTATCGCTTCTTGCCGTAGATCATCCCCACCAGCAGGGCCGAGTACCGGGTGAACTGCGGGAGACAGAGACAAGGACGCGCCCTTCGCTCAGCTCACACGCACCGCCAGGCCCGGCCCGGCCCGCCCCAGCCCCAGCCCGGCCGCCGCCGCCACTGCCTGCCTGCCCGCCCGCCCGCCCCGTCGAGGCCACCAGCGGCCGCCCCCCCGCCCCGGAGCGTAGCGGGGGAGCCGCCCGCCGCTCTCACCTTGATAAGCGGCGAGACCTGCACCGGCGGGATCATCCTGGAGGCAGCGGCGGCGACGGCAGGAAGTGACGCCTCTAGCGCGGCGGCGGGGCGGAAAGAAGGCAGAGCTCCGCCCAGCGGGGGCGGGGATACTGAAGCACGGCTGCTGTACGGGCGGCGGCGGGCGGTGGAAGGTTCGTGAATCGTTTTGGCCGTCTAGCGCCGGATTTCAGCGTCTGGTCGCACGTCATCCCGGAACGAGGAGCCCTCGCGTCACACAGTGGACCGTGCTCTTGCCCCCGTGACGGAAGAGGGAGGGCCCATGCCCGCGGCCGCCGCGGGAGGGAGCGGGCTCGCAGGAGTCGGTGCCCCGCAGCCAGCGGCAGCGGCGGTGGGAGCCGCCGGCGCCGCCGCCCTCCCGCGCCGCGGCCCCTCGGGCGGCTGTGTCCGCAGCGGCGGGGAAGGGCCGGTGGGGGGCCCGGGCGGAGGGGCCGCTCTCCTCTCGGCGGGCGCCGGTCCCCGAGAGGCGACGGCAGCAGCGCTTGACGCGGCTGATGTGGAGGGCGAGGGAGCCGGCGGCAAAGACCACGAAGTATATATACACCCCGCTGCGTTTGGTTCCTCAACCTTGACAGAGTTATCTTGTCATCTGCTGGGCAGCTAACAAACCCGGATCACGTTTCGTACTCTCTCATAAAATCGAGGAGTCTGAGTCTTCGCTGACTGCTCATTAGTGCCATCGTTTTCAGATCCTCGCGTAAAGTTAAACATAGGCAGCGAAGGGGTAAGGATATGACTGTTAAAACTCCCTGGAAGTTAATTGCCTGTGCCGTTTTCTGCTAATCACTCCACAAGTAATTGAAACTGTTGACTAAAAGAGGTCTGAAACGTTTTTCTCTCTAGGGAGCCTGTTGGAAGATTCTCAGTATTCCATTAGTTTGTAGTATCATTAAGTTTTTTTAATTATTGTTGTATGTCCTGTATCAGTAAGACCCAAAAGTGCTTTCATGGGTGGAATGTATGTAACCTGTCCCCCCCGTTTTTTTTCACATTTCTTTTTTTATTTACTTTCAGTAGCAAGAACTCTGAGAGACACTTGGAGCATTAGAAATGAGAGGCCACTGATAGGTGGGGATCACTTTAGTTATGAACACCAATATCGGTTGTTAATGCCACAGTAATTCCACACAAAGCTTAATGCCAAGTCAGGAACAAGCCAGTAAAGTTACTAGTGGTACAGTGATTGCCTATTTAGCCGCTTTTGTCCTATGCATGTCCAGATGAGAGTTTTAAAATCCTTAAATACCCAACAGTAGCATGATTTTAATTAAATGGTATGAATCTCCCAAACACAAAGCAGCAGTAGTATAACTATGAGTCCTCATGCCAATCTGCAAAGAGAACACATGCCGACTTGGTGTCCTGGTTTCAGCTGGGATGTAGTTAACTGTCTTCCTAGTAGCTGGTACAGTGCTATGTTTTGAGTTCAGTATGTGAAGAATGTTGATAACACTGATGTTTTCAGTTGTTGCTCAGTAGTGTTTAGACTAGAGTCAAGGATTTTTCAGCTTCTCATGCCCAGCCAGGGCACCTGACCCAAACTGGCCAACAGTGTATTCCATACCATGTGACGTCCCATCTAGTTTAGGAACTGGGAAGTGGGGGGGCAGGGATTCGCTGCTTGGGGACTGGCTGGGTGTCGGTCTGCAGGTGGTGAGCAATTGCCCTGCGCATCATTTGTACATTTCAATCCTTTTATTACTACTGTTGTCATTTTATTAGTGTTATCATTATCATTATTACTTTCTTCTTTTCTGTTCTATTAAACCGTTCTTATCTCAACCCAGGAGTTTTACTTCTTTTCCTGATTTTCTCCCCCATCCCACTGGATGGGGGGGGAGTGAGTGAGCGGCTGCGTGGTGCTTAGTTGCTGGCTGGGGTTAAACCACGACACTTGGAGACTGGCACTTGCAAAACTAGAACTCAGTCTGGCATTTCCCAGATGCTAGTATTTAGTTTTAAAAGCGAGATTTAAAAGCAAATTTAAAAGCGCCGCCGCCGCTGCCTCCAGGATGATCCCGCCAGTGCAGGTCTCGCCGCTCATCAAGTTAGATCATATATTGGCCAGAAGTGTTTTTCAACTTAGTACTACAAAGAAAAAAGTTGCAAACTGTGATGGTCTTGAATTGCTGCATCACTTATTTTGAAATACAGCTAACTTTAATCAGCCATCTAACTAGCCTTTTCTGTGTACCACCAGCCTGAAATGCCTTCTGATGGCCTAGGCTAACAAATTCAGTGTTGATTTGGTTTTGTCACTCAGATGAATGTGGG
This sequence comes from Haliaeetus albicilla, assembly GCF_947461875.1. Lineage (NCBI taxonomy): Eukaryota > Metazoa > Chordata > Aves > Accipitriformes > Accipitridae > Haliaeetus > Haliaeetus albicilla. The sequence goes on from NC_091516.1 coordinate 42,773,106, forward strand.
TGCTAAATACAAATTACTTCTAAAAAAGGAAATAAGTCCCATATGTTAAAAGTTCCAGACTCCTAAGACAGAGTGAGAAAAAAGAAGCATGTTTCACATCTTTCTAAAAAAATCAATTCTACAGAAGGAGTATGTCAGTAACAGCAGATTCTGCTCTTTAGCTAGTGCCTTTACAAATTGCCACTAACTCATTTTTTGAGCTTTTGCTTTGCAGACGTGCTTTACTGAGTTACTGATTGAGCTTGATTTATTCAAAGCAACAAAATGCCCTATTTTTTAATGATTTTGAGCAATTAATTGAATGACATCCCTATGCTGGATGTTTAAACAGAAAGCACTAAAGCTTTAAGGAAAAATCACTACTGCTCTGAATTTCTTTTGATGATACTGTGACGGTCTGACAAATTCAAATGTCTCAAACATCCGCTAAAAGAGCTTTGGTGGACAAAACGGCCTCTGTAAAAATGCTGGAGTTTTGTGAACAGGACAATGTGGACAGAGGAGAGGGCCCCACGGAGGGTGGGAATGCACTTCTCCAAGGCCCCAATTCCTTATCTTGAGTGACCAGGAGAAGGAACACAATTTATGCCTTCCTGGAGGAAGAAGGCCCCATGGAAGTTGGGACTGTGCTTCTATCTTAAGTGGTCATACCAGCAGGAAAAGAGAAGCAACTCCACAATGAACACCCCCCCCCCCCGCAAAGCTACCGATTCCAGTGAACCCCAGGTGTGGGAACTGCGCATGTTGAGATCATCAACTAACACACTATAAAAGAGGAGAGAACGAATCCTCAGTGCGCGCCCTCCGGAACTGGATCTCTACGCTGGCTGGACCAACGCTGGACCCAGGACTGGTGAAACCCTTCTCTTCTCTCTTTCTTTTTTCTCTCATTCTCTCTCTCTTTTCCTTCTCTCTTTTCCACAGTCCCTACACCTCATCCTTTGAAACATAAACCGTTGACCAAGTCTGAGACTAGGAGTGGACCTAGCCGCCCCTGAGCTCCTCTTTGAGAAGGAGTCCAGAAAGCAAGGGGGTCTGCTCTGAACCTCGTGACTCAACGGGAGGGCTCTCCTTCTGATACATTTCATGTTCCTTTTTCCATTTCATTCTTTCTGTACTTTCCTCCTCTTCTCAAACAGCGGCTTAATGACATGTTGCAAGGTTCATATTAACAAGTTCATGTGTACTTGGACAGAGTTAGCTAGGTTGAATAAATGTTGATTGTTGTTTGAACTCCCCTGGTGTCGTTTCACCTTAATTCTGACAAAGGAAATCCACGAACCTGAGTCGCTCCAACTTTGGGACGCGACAGATACACAGATAGAACAGATGTTCTGGTCTTCCCGTACTGATGCAGCAGGCAACTTGGACTACAAGTTGTGATGCTACACCGTCACACCCGGAGAAGAAAAGGAGGAGTCAATGGCACCATGTAGTTACCTGCAATAAAATCTCAAATTATAGGCATTAAAAGTGATCTGCGTGTTTTCTTCCCACCACAAAAACATTTATCTTTGTGCCCCATTCAGTAGTAGCAAACAAATAGGTCACAGTTACCTGACACTGTCCTGACGAACAACCCCAGAGGTTACCAAGCTGAAGGCTGCAAGCCAAGCTCCTACAGTGAATTTAAGCTTTGCACACTACTGTCATGTGCCCTCACACTGAAAAATCAAACCAAGCAAGTCCAAAATTCCTGGTGACTGACTTCATTTTACTGAAAAATCCAATTGCAAGAGCTCCTCTTGCTTTATGAGATGCCAAACAACGGCTTTAACTATGTCTGCTCCAAACTTGTATGGAATTTTGAGTCATCATAAGAAACAGTTTCCTGATAAGTTGTAAGAAGTTATTTGCATGAACTCAGTTGTTTTCAAACAAAATGGAAGTCGCAAACCATTTACAATGTTTATAGTGATAAAACACAAATCCTGTCTCTGCAAAGAACTCCAGCTATGACTGTTAGTCTTCTAAAGTAAATTAAGAGCTCTGTATGCCCATCCTTATTCTGAAGGCTCAAAACTGAAACTGCATCCTTCAGCAGTCTTTAACAGAAGTTTTCAGCTAGTAATATTTGTTATGGAAGGCAGAGACAACAGTGCTGCAAGTGGCTGTTACCATCTTTTAATGTTTTGAATGGATTAGTCTTGAACATGAATCCACTGACAAGGCCAACTGGTCTGAACAACAAAACAACCATCATTATGGAATCACAAGTGTGACCTGAGAAACAATGGACTTCTCAGATACCCTCCTATACATGACCACGTTTTGTCCAACCTGACCTGTTCAGTTTAGAAGGCAGTTGTTCCTGACTGGCAGTACCAGAAACCACAGGCAAAAAGTATCAATGTCATCAGAAGGGAAGTTTTACTGCAATGTTTTACTGCAATTTTACTTCTTTGCTTTCAGATTCTATTGAATTAAAACTATTATTCTGGCAAAGAAAGCCAGCAGCCTCCTAGACTTAGGAATAAGTGCCACTGGCACGTCAAGGGTAGTGACTGGTGAGGGCATATCTAGCATGCTGTGTCCAGCTCTCCTCTCCCCAGTACAGGAGAGACACGTACTCTAAAGTGAGTCCACCAAAGGGCGATGGAGGCGACGCAGGGACTAAGGTACTACAGCATCTCTCATATAAGGAGAGCGAGCGAGCCAGACTATGCAGGCTGCAAGAGGAGGATCGGGGGGATCTTACCAGTGTTTATGAATACCTGATGGTGAGAAGCAAAGACAGAGCCAGACTCTTCTCAGGGGAGCCCGGTGACAGGATGAGAAGCAATGGACACAAACTGAAATACAGGAAATTCCTTTTAAATGGAAGAAAAAAAGAAAAAGAACCCTTTTTTTTTTACTCTAATGGTGACTGGACATTCAAACAACTTGACCTGTTGAGTGGTTGTGGTGTCTCCATCTGTGCAGATGCTCAAAGTCTGACTGGATGCAGACCTTAGCAACCAGCTCTAGCCAACCCTATTTTAAACAGAAGAGTTGGACTAGACAGTCTCCAGAGGTCCCTTCCCGCCTCATCCATTTTGTGATTCTGGGATTATTATAATCATTGTAAGTGTTTCACTTTAATTCTTCTAGACACAAAACCGTGGTCATTAGTACATCTGCAAAGAACAGCTAGTTACAGTTAGATTTGGGAATGTTCTTTCTACTTGAGAATCACACAATTCAAATGAATGCTTTGTTCTGAAATGCAGTTTGTTTCTCCAGAACTTACCAAAACTATCAGAATGATCCTAAACCAGCTCTTTTTATACAAAACCTCAGGTCAAGTTTGCCCTCAAGTTTAGGTTCTGAGATACTATTAAATTTGGTTTGAAAAACAGTATCTTGACTACAAGCAAAAAAAGAATTGTTCTTTCTGCAGAACAAATTAGTTACTTGCAAGTGGGGTAAAAAAAAGGAAAAATGCATTAGTTAGCTAATATAGTTCCTTGTAGTATTCATACATTGCAAATCACTGCTCTTCAAACCATCCCTGTAAACACTGGAGTGAAATCCTTGGTCAGATTCAGTTTCAGGTCTCATTTTCTTCAAGTACCAACAGAAGTAGAATCAACATTTCTTTACATCACATCAAAAGCTTTTGAGTGTTTCACACAAAATCACAGAATGGCTGAAGTTGGAAGTGACCCTGATGATTCTGAAGGAAAAAAATAAATGTCCAACATAATTTTAATTGTAGATGTCAGATTTATGTTTCACCTGCAGAGCAGAAAAAAAGGGCTAGAAGCTTTGTTTTTTCACTGACTGAAATTTATTACAAATACACATATTCACTGTTTATTATGTGCCAGCTGCACATTAGAAACAAATGATATAGAACCAAAAGTGCTTTTATTAAATATCAGAAAAAGCCTGCAATATACAACACAATGCAGAATCCTACTGCAAGTCATTTAACCTCAACCAGGGATAACACCCCTTGAATATCTGAACATACTCTCTCAGAAGCAGCATGTCATACTAACAATTGCATATCGGTACCAAGGTGCTTCAAACCAAAAGCACAGGTGCTTTCAAGACTGATCTCAGCTGAAATGATGTATCTCAATTTGTTTTCACTAAAAATTTCTCCAGGCATAGTTTCTCGGTATGTTTAAAATTTTTTTAAGAGGAACAACAAAATCCCTCAAATGCCTTTAAATATGGCATTAAAGTTATCACACACTAAGACAATTCAAGACACAAAGTAATGGCTCTGCCAAAAAGAAATGTAAAGCCTTCCAGGGCAGCCAGAGACTAGATGACTTTGCCCGCTCCTTCTGTACAGCTCTCTGCAGAGTAACGTTTGATAGGCATAAAGCTTATCAAACTGCACGTAAGTGTAAAAAAATTCAACATGCCATGGACTGGAACTTGCACAGGCTTAGTTTCTTTTGCTGTCTTGCTGAGACTCAGAAATCTGTAGGATCACTTAGTTAGCCTCTACTTAGTGAAAAACTCAACTCCCTTACCTGATGGGGAACTCTTACACATGGCAGGAAAGTCTCATACTCTCTCTGAATATGACATCATACCTTCGGAACGGAAGGATGTTCCTTTCAATAGGCATGAAAAGACACAAAAAGCCTGAGAAATCCAAACCTTTCATTCCAGATGAGCAGCGGCTTCAGAACTGAAAACAGATTTACCTCTCATCCCACAGCTCTTTGAATCTCTTCCCTGCAAGATATCAAAGCTAGTTCAAACCTTGGATACATAGCCACATGAACCCTCATTTGTTAAATACATCCTTTTTTAAAAGAACAGATATGCCTGAAGAACTTGTGTTCAGGTAGCCTGGAAGACTGCATATGGGTCACAATAGCAACTCCCATCTAAACTGACTCAGAGCCACTCCAACACATGTAGTTTTCAAAATGCTACCACAAGTTTCTGACTCTGCAGAAGAGACAGTGTAACCACTAAAAAAAAAAGGGGGGGGGGGGGGGGGGAAGAGACCAGCAACCTATACGCACAAACATTCTACTATGATGCACCAACCAGACATCCAGAGGTCTCCATGTCTTCCAAGCCTCACTCCCTGTCTTACCATAGCACAACCAGCTTCTATACCTGTGTTTGGCTGCCACAATGACTGCCGTATCTCAGGAAAAAGGCATTTTTCTGGGCATCTGTTTGTGCACTTCTTAACTGACCATCACTGCAGTTACATATCAAGCAGCACTTTTTCCAAAACGGTAGCTCTAAAGGAGGGGGAACAGGCTTTTCTTTGTATCCCCTATTTACCCATTTTTTTCAATTGCAGATTTTGGAGAAAGGGTCTCAAGCATGACCAGCTAAAACTTAAAATATGCCGTGGTTATGGCCAACACAGGCTTTGGTTTAGATCAATATAATCCACACATGAAGATAATGTGAGTTAGAAGAACTGAAGTTAATGTTGTAACTTCACATGCACTATGTGGAAATTTAGGATAGTGTTTCAGTAGGAGACAAACATGCCTCCTCTTCTTCTAACAATACAACCTTCCGTCTGGAGAGAGACATCACAGACTTTATGACAGCTAAAGAAATTCTAACAAAAATGCGCAAGGCAAGAAAAGCAAATGGGATTACAATCTGCATAAGATGGAAAATTGCTGTGCTAAATTCACTTAACAAGCATGTTAGAAAGAAGGCCCCAAGGCTTACACAAGGGTAGAGTGCCAGCTTGGCAAACATGAAGGCATGCTCCTTGCCACCATATCTAGCAAAAGGATGCAAAGTTTCCCTTTCGTGGAGGAGGGCTGTAGTCCATATTGCAAACTGAAATATGCTGGCAAAGAAAGTGCTAACACAGCTGACCTGAATGGCTTCTATTTCATTGTGAGACTTCTCTGCAAATTCACTGGTCAGCTGGTAAGCTAGTGGAAGCCCACCAATGAAGGCCAATGAAAGTATGTTAAGCAGTCCCATTAATCGTGTAGCTTTTGTTACATAAAGGAAAAGTGAGTGATGGACAAACCACAGGAGACCAATTGTTACAAATGAGCCAAAGTAGGCAAGGTAGTTTGGCCCGTATTCACTTAAAGCTTCAAGAAGGCTGCCGTGGAACTTCTTCTCAACTTCTCTGGGATCAGGGACATTGTCTTCACTGTGGAGAGAAAGCTTATTTTACTTTGCATACTACTACTATAAAAACACACCTGGAGCAACACCTAACTATGTTGCTTTGAGCAAGTAGGCAACAACAGGCATCCAATCTGTAGTTCTCTAATTTGTAACTTAAACCCACCATTTCAAATAACAGCTCTGCAAATAAATTAGATCTGAAAGGAAATTTGAAAATAAGTTGGCGTTCCTTTAGGTTAATGTAATAAAGTTGCCACAGCGACTGAACAGCTTTTGTTGGTAAAAGCCTTTTATCTGAAAACATGACTAAGCAAAAAGGAAACTTTGTTCTTCAAGACTCCCCAGCCCAACATACATTAAATACACTGATGATCACTACTGCTGAAATGTGGGTGTTAGAAATATCTTTTGTTTGTGTTCTATATCTTTCCAGAAAATCCAAGAAGTAACCATTGCAGGTTTTAGAAGTCCAAGACAATGTTTGGTTAATTTTATTTCCTCAAATATTACATATAGACAAAAGTTAATGTTAACAACACAAAGTGTAAGAGACAACACAAAGCCTTACCATATATCTAAAATGAGCAGGGTTGCTACAATAGCATAGACTCCATCACTAAATGCTTCTACCCGTTCCTTACTCAGAGGCTCACTGAGGTAAAAACTAAAGGTTTCTAAGCTCTGCTGTTCCTCCTCTTCATCTCTCTGACCTGGAAACAAATCCAAATGTTTACTAATGAAAGACAAAATCAGGTAGTATAAAACAAGGTAGACAGAGGTAGTTAAACAACCGACTGTGACCTCCCTTTCTCTTTCTCCCAACTGCCAAAATCTTTCTGTAGAAAGAAGGGTGCCATTCATCCACACAGGTCAGTCACTCCACTTTTTTCGGCAGCTGTGCCTCTCCCTGAAGGTCATGCTGCTTTCAGTTCAACAAATGCTTCAGGGACAAAAAAGCCCTGTTCTTTAAACTGTACAGTAGACCATTTCCACCAAGTGAATAATGACTCAAAGCTGTTGAACAAAATACTTGAGCTAAACAAATCAGGTGCTGTGCCTTGGGAAGCCCTAATAGCTGTAGCTCCTCTAAGACAGTTTGGAGAACTTATACTGCATGGGAGAAAAAACTCATGGGAGCATGGGGGCTGTGCTGGGCCATCACATGCCCTGCTTTAAAATAAATCCAGTCTTTGGTCAAAAGGTGGGGCTCTGGAGCTTTTACAGGCAATTATGTCAAACACATCCCTAAGGACTGAACGCTGAACTGCCCAGCTAGCCAAGCTGCACCACTTCAGGAGTATAGACTGGACGAGGAAAAAGCTTACAGCTTCCAGAGGAAGTAAGGAGAGGAACTGAATGAAGAGCACGTGTAATCACAACTCAGTCAACTGAGCAGTAATTTATGTCAGCCATCTGACGGGGTGAGACGTACACAGACATGACTGCAAACTGCAGTGCCCCCATTGCAGTAGGCACAGGCAATATTTGTATGTGTTTATTCTCTGGCTCTGACAGCCTGGCTTTAGCTGTTTCAGAGCATTTCTGCCTCCCCGTCTATTATTGCTGCCACATGGGGGAGTCAAAAGTATGTTCCCATTTGCAGTGTAGACAGACTTGTACTAGGCAGAACAGTAGCACCAAATGCACAAAGGTGTTATTCTTCTGACTCACCTCGGGAGTGCCAATTCCAAAGACGTAATCTGTTCAGTGTTTTTGTAGTCAGTTTATATTGCTCTCAAAGAGGGACACGCCACCTTTTAGCTGAGTAGGTTGCATGATACCACCTTCTCCTTTATTTTGGCACTGGCAACCTCCTTCTCAGCAGAGCTTAAGGGCAGTTCTGGCTGTTGGTGTAGTTGTGCAATTGTTAGTGCTGACACAAGGAGGGCAGAAAGAACATAACTAAGGAGCGTGAGGGAAGGAAGCATGGATTTAGGCTGACTTAAGCCATGTGTGAAGGCACATCTTTAGACCACAGCAGTTAGATTAATAAGATATAACACCCTAAACAGTTACTTACCCTGAAAAAGTTTCATTTATAGGTGCTCTGCTTGCCATCATTCATGTACTTGTGTGTGTGTGCATGCACGTGCATATTCAGGACAAACCAGAGAGGTTTTGAACTCAGAAATGATCTTTGACCGTATTGTACCTTACATAAATCTAGTCACAAATTAAGGGAAACCAGGAAGTGAGGCAGAAACTGTTTGGAAGCATGGCAATAAACCCCAAAATCACTATGTTCCAAGACTTAAAATGAAGTAGAACTAAAATTACGTAATTCCAGGCTGTTTGGATAACATGTTGACAACCTAATAACATATCTGAACATACTCCTATGGATATTGTTACTTACCAACAATCTTGGTTTTACACCATGTAATGAATCGAGTGAGATGCGGAAAAATGATTACGAGCCCAAGGAGTACATAAGACTATGGAGAGGAAAATGAACACAGTTTAAATTTAGTTATCAAAATATAAATTACCTTCCAAGTTTAATATGAAACTATTACTCTCAATCTTTAGGTGTAATAACATTGAGAAAAACAAATGCTGACTTTATGACATGGAAAACACTTACCTGAGATGCACATGCACCTCCTGAATATTGCACGTGCAACCTAATACTGCTTTTAGATAGGTAATTTAGTACCAATAATGAAGCAAGCTCAAACAAGAAGGGAAATAATTCTGCTAACAAAAATGCAGTAATGAGTTCTTCGGAAGTTGGAGAACTATCCCATGTGATCCTTATGAGTTCTTTCCAACTTGAAATATTCTGTGATTCTTTAATTCTACTACTTGTGTCCCAAAGACACCTCAGTGGGTCCTAAATGGTTCACAGGCTTTGCACAGGTCTAAGCACAACAGCAACTTGGAGACTCATTTCACTGTTATTCATATTAAAAGAAAATACACTACTGAACAAGGTGAGGGAGAATAGGGAAGAACGGTTTAAGAGGAAAATGTATTTTCAGTTAAAATTAGGCTTTTTCACTTTTGAACTCATAACTGTCCTTTTTATCAACAGCAACCTGATTCCTCCCAAATTTGGGGATTATTTAAACACTGCTAATTCCCATGGAATCTTTCTCAAAGTTCAGTTAAATCCACCTTTTCCTAAAGAACAAGACAGAGGAAGGGAAGCTCAGGATACGTCAAAAAACTAGATTTCAGTTCCAAGCAGAATTCTGAGAAAGATAAAAGCTATTAATAAGTACAAGCAAGTCACTGACATTTAATAAAGACAGCAGAGAAAAAAGCTGTGTAAGAGCAGGACTTAGCCAAAAACATATGCTTTGAGATGCAGGTTGGCTAACTGATCTGCTTATTCTACTTGCTCTTACACCCTGAGTTAGTGCAGCAATTATATTCGTCTTCAGTTCGTGCAATGTGATGATTATTTCATGTAACCTGCCACATTATCTCACTTACTTATGATAAGCAAGATGCTAAGTTTAGAAGACCTCCTTCTAATTAAGAGAAGCGTTAAAAAAAATCAGGCAGAGCAAGGAAAGCAAATATTGTAGCAGAATATTCTTTCAAAACTATCCAAACTCATGGATCAAATCACAGATTGGTATCTGTGAACTGAACACCTTCGATGCAAAATAGCAGCCATGATTACAACACCAGAGAACTAGCAACTGAGAAAGTCTGCATATTTAACATGGACATCATTATTTTAATACACAGTCCTAAATACAACTAATACAAACTGCTGCATCAAAATTTTCAATTAACTGGGAGAACTTACCAAAGGAATAAAGAAAAAAGAAAAGATGGCTGCTAAAAAGCATAGAACTGGTCCTCTTAGGATAATCTTTAAGATATGACTTTTATAGAAATTCTGATTTTCAGACACCTGTATCTGTTGGTTCAGTAAGTGTGGGTGATAGAATCCATACACTACTATCACAGCCTGCAAGGAGAAGAGCATTACTGAAGTTATTACATACAATTATATGCAGCATTTCAAATACAAAACTGTAAAACTATAAATCAACACTTTGAACCTTATTCTTCACTCCCACATGGAAGGCTGGTCTTAGAAACTCTGAGATTTCACAACACATTGCATGTCAAGATTTTAGTCTTTTCTGCAGAGCTTGTCATGACCTTATATGAAGAAGAATGAAGACCTCCACAATATGGAACAGAAAGTGACAAGGCACTGCACCAGCAGAAAACCAGTGCCATTGGACTGAGGCTGAAAGCCCATGTTCACTCAGCCATCATTGCATGGCTCAGTAAAAACCTCAGCAGGAAAAGTCAATTGCATTTCCCCAAGGCATTTTTAAAGAGTGGGAAATGAGTTACTATTCTGTGGACTTTGAGATGAGCTGATTTAGTTGCATAAAACAGCTTCACAAGACAGTGGCAATGCAAACTTTCACGTTATATACAGATACTGTATTATCACAACAGGCACAACTTTGAAAAAGAATGCTATACAAACAGAAGAGGCATTTAGCAATTTACACCTGTAGTTAAGAACTGTAATTTTAGTTCTACCTAAGAAAACCTATTTAAAAGTAAAAATGTAAATGGATAGCTCCAATACCTGTATAAGGCCAATGACAACAGCACAGACACTGAACAGGAAAATGCCAAAAGGTACCTCTGGAAAGGAGGCCATTAAGGAAAACTAGAAAAAAATGCAACTACATTAAATATTTAATTAAGAAGCAAAGTAGGAATAACAGTAGAGAAATGGAAGCACTCTTCATTCAATACTGAAACTCAAAAACCTAAATAACACTTTGCATTTCAACATAATTCCACTAAATGCAATTTCAAGCCGCAAATACATGCAGGCATCCCAACCAAAGGCATCTGCAGAGGTGGCTTTGCTCTCATATGTTGATACCGCAAAACTTTAACCTCTCTGACACTACATAATAACTACAGACTGGCTTGTAGCTGAGCATAAAGTTTAACAGTGTTTTCAGTAGACAAGATGTTCATAGCTGTGAAAATTCCTGATACTAGGATACCTTTTTGAGTGTTTCGATTTCTCTACCTCCATGGCTCCCTGTTGTATTAATTTCTGCAGCTTCACTGGCGGGGGAAGCAGGGAGTAGCATTAGGGTAACAGTGACAACTTTCCAAAAATTATTTCAGCTTCAAGGCAAAGTAAAAGTATGTACTCTTGCTCATAAAGATCATTTTACTGACCACAGCCTTATTCTTTGCAGACTAATATGTAACACAGATATATCCACAGAGAAACAGGTGCCTGTCATATAAATCTGTTCTACATATACAATAAAAGTCAAGATGTATTTTAAGCAACTGTTTTGTTCTGCTAACATGGTGTTCAGTTGCAAATATTCTTGCTAAGTCTAAAGGTATCTGACCAGAAATTGCGCAGAACATCAAATTTTCAGATTTAAAAAATGAATGATTGGCTGCCAGATTCAACCTTGCTGAGTAAGTCAAAAGTGATACCAAAAACTCTGTCTAGATTACAAAAAGAAAATCTTCTGTCATCTAAAGAGGAGTTTGTAACACAGCTTTAGTTCCCTTACAAAATGCAAAATTCTCATCAGGCCACTTCCACATTTTTCAATACAGCTGCTTTTTAAAAAGAAATCATGGGAAACTACAACTTTCCATGATTACAATTTTTTCTTCTAGAATACCCATTTTCTGCCAGGTCTATAACATGCAGTAATTGAAGGCTATAACATGTCCTCACAAATTTTAAAAAAGTAAGGCTTAACTATTCAGGGTTTATACTACAAAAACACTTTCCCAGGTTTCTGAATACTTTGGTAAAGCCTTTCCAAATAAATAAAGGAAAAAACCCTGTAATTTAAACATTGTCAACTTTTAGAAAAGTACTTACTGTGTATGGCAAGAAAGTTATGATCATCATACAAGCCTAAAAAATAAAAAAAGCATACTGAAACACTAGGTAAAATACAAAGCAAGCCATTTCTTCATTAAAGACATGTCCAGAGAATGCAACACAAACAGATCAAATGCTCCTGCTGCATCATGAAAAAAACCCACATTTCTGAAGTTGCTGAGCTTTGACTGTAACAAATGGCTAGTATTTCATATATAAAAAAAGGCAAATTATAAAAACCACCTCAAGCACAAAGAAATGCATTGCTTTGAAAGCTACATTAGATAAGAATTACATGCCTTAAGCTAGTCCTCTAACATAATTTCCTGTAGTGTTATCTAATGGAGTTTAAACTCACTATTTTTAATAACAAAATTAAATTAACTGTGTGGTTGCACACTGTCAGAGAACAGAATTTTGAACAATATAGCAAAATACAAAGCTCTAGCTGAAAGCAAAAATATGTTCACTATTGCAGCATCCCATTACAACTGTTAGTAACCAAGATATTACAGGGTGGCTTGTTAAAAACATACTCAAATAAATGAAGAATTTTTTAAGATTTAGGCAAGTGTAAAGCTCAAAACACTGATTCAGAAATTGGTCTCTCAGTGGTAGTTTTGAAAGATCATATAATCCTCTGTTTCAAATAAGCTTCAGAATGAATTTCTGAGCAACTTAAATAGAGAAATGACTGAACATGTAACTGTAATTCAAACCTACCACTAAGACTCCTTGCTACAAAAGGTATAGGATTTAATTTTCTTAAGCCTGGAAGACAGATACTTCAGGTGGACACAGATGAACAGAGTCAAAAGCTTTTGCCATAGGTACCTCTTCAGTTCCCTCAGATGAACTTCAGACTAACCTAATGCTGAGCTTCTTTTGGCTTACAGTAAAACATGTGGAAGTTAAAAGCAAGTTAGTTATCAATCAGCCACTTTGGCAAGGAGGAATTCAAGCTCTCTGTAGCTTCCTGACTTGGATATTTGGCAGAATTATGGTATATAATAATATATAATAATTTAAATTAGAAACTTTTGGATAGGTACATACAGACTTAAAAAAAAGTGACCTGTACTTGCTAGTTCAACATCCAGCCTGTCTGACAAGACTCACCAGATTTAGAAGAGCGAGGACATCATCTATAAGCTCTATCACCTGAAACAACCTGTCAAGGCAAGACAAGATATCATGAACAAGCCAGCTCCCAAAATACATTTTACAATGCCATATACAAATTGTACTTTTATGATATTACAGGGGAACCTGGTTTCTTTTGCTCTATAATTTATACAAGTAGTCCAGGTGCTACCAAAATTCATTAGCTCAAACATGGAGGTAATTTGTTAGGAAAATTTGAAAAGTGAGATACGAACAGTCAAGTTCAATCATGGAGCAGTTATTAAGAACCTCATTTCTGTTTGAAGGACAAGTGGCATATGATGTAGCAAACTGTTGGGGTTTTTTTCCGCCCCGTACTCTATCCTTCCTCTACACCTGAAATTATGTATTTACTTTGAAGTAAATTTCACCATTGTTAACAGCCAATTCATCTATGAAGAAGTGATCCAGATGTCAGTTCTGACACACCAAGTCACATACCAAAAAACTAATAAGGCACTGAGCTACAAATTGATATAATTTCTTGGAAGATGGAAGACATGGGGGTGATTCAGGAGCAGCAGTTGATGATGACTCTCTGGAGGACTTGTCACTTCACTACAGGATGAAATGCAGCCAAGTCACAGGGTAGGCTACTGGTTTGCTTTCTCCCACAGCAGTTTTGTTTCAGAACAGCTCTACCTCTTGCCACCTGATACACCCAGGACAGGACAGCCAGCAAACTGCAGGTGAGCTGCACAAGGCTTGGGAGCCACAGGGCAACTATCATTAGCTGTCAATTAATCACCTATTTACTTAAACACAGGCAAGGCCCAGAATCAACTGAAGACTGACAGCCTGTGCTCATTGCTCAAGCAAATGCTTTTGAAGCATGACCAAAGGCAGACCTTCACCGGCAGGCACTGTTCACTGCTCACAGAAGAACATGAACAAGTCCATTTGAGACTCTGATGACAAAATAAAAAAATATAGGCACCAGACTGACTTTTAGCTTGTCAGACGAAGCAATGCTGTATAGGGACCTGGGCCCTTTGGTGGGACTGCACAGATCTTCCAGAGCAGATCCAGATGTTCAGAGTCCACTCAGAGTCTCAGATTTTTCTTCGTCTCACATGTCATTGTGAAGAGCTATTTTTTTATTTTCTCTGAGTTTTACTTGGAAGAGCAGAGGCAAGTTCATGCAGTTAAGGCCAGAGTACTTTCAGAACTTTAAGGCTTAAAATTACTTCTCCTTAAGATACAGCATAGTTATTATTACGCAAAGAAAGTAAGTTTTTCTTCCAAACTGCCCCACACCTTGTTAATGAAATTCCTGATACACAGAAGTGTCACTTAAAATCGATAGAACCAATCACCCTCCACAAAACCCTAAAGTATTCAAAGACTATGCCTCAGCATTTACTTATGCAAGCAAAGAAAAACAATATAAAAGCACTGATGTGAAGTATCAGCTTCAAGTATTGAATTACAGGTTCCACACCTCTATTAGAATGCAGTCAATCCACTTACTTAAGGAAAAAGTATAGTGACATTTGTAAATTTCAAAACTCAAACAAAAAATGCCCT